>NW_016157466.1:77822-83874 GCF_001687245.7 Rhagoletis zephyria
CCCTATTCTAACGGAGCTGGTGGTATTGCTCAACGTCATTTTACACAGCCGTATTATCAGCCGCGGGGATACCAAATTCAGACATCGCGGCATAAAGGCAACTTCTCTTCGTGCTATCGAAAGCGGCTTTGAAATCGACAAATAGATGGAGTGTGTCGATCTTATTCTCGCGGGTCTTTTCCAAGATTTGGCGTATTGTGAATACCCGATCTATGGTGGATTTCCAGGCTTAAAGCCACACTGATAAGGTCGAATCAGTTCGTTGACGGTGGGCTTCAGTCTTTCGCACAATACACTCGATAAGACCTTATAACCTATGCTTAGAAGGCTGATTCCGCGGTAGTTGGCGTGTATGGCGGGGTCGCCTTTCTTGTGGATTGGGAAGAGCACACTTATATTCCAGTCGTCGGGCATGCGTTCTTCTGACCATATTCTGCATACGAGCTGATGCATACACCTCATCAGCTCGTCGCCGCCGTACTGGAACAGCTCGGCTGTCAGGCCGTCAGCTCCAGCAGCTTTGTTGTTTTTCAGCCACGTAATCGCTATTCGTACCTCGTCATAGTCGGGCGGTGGGACAGCTACTCCATCATCATCGACTGGGGACTCGGGTTCGTCTTCTTCACTACTTTCAGCGCTGCTGCCATTCAGTAGGTTGTAAAAGTGTTCCCTCCACAATTTAAGTATATTCTGGACATCGGTCACTAGGTCGCCATTGTTGTTCTTACAGGAGTTCGCCCCGGTCTTGAAACCTTCCGTAAGTCGCCTAACCCTCTGGTAGAATTTTCGGGCGTTCTTCCTGTCGGCCAGCATCTCAAGCTCTTCGCACTCACGTATTTCGGCCTCTCTCTTCTTATTGCGGCAAATACGTCTCGCTTCCTTCTTCAGTTCCCTATAACGGTCCCACAGGTAGGCGGCGTCTTTTTTCTGCAGCGTGGCCCTGTAGGCGGCATCTTTTTTCTCTGCGGCTTCTTGACATTCCTCATCGTACCAGTTGTTCTTTCGGGCTCGCTGAAATCCAACTACTTCTTCGGCGGCGGTACTTAATGATCGGGAAATGTGGTTCCACTGCTCGCGTACGTCGGATTGTTGAAGAGTGCTCTCAGAGAGCAGGTGTGTGAGTCGAGTGGCGAATAAATTGGCCGTCTGTTGTGATTGCAGCTTTTCGACGTTAAGCTTTCCTTGCATTGTTGGGCGCACATTTTTTGCTGCACAGAGGCGGGTGCGTATCTTGGCTGCAACAAGATAGTGGTCCTTGTCGATGTTTGGCCCTCGGAGTGTACGTACGTCTAAAACGCTTGAAGCGTGCCTTCCGTCTATCACAACATGATCGATTTGGTTTCTCGTTTTTCGATCTGGAGGCAGCCATGTAGCTTGGTGGATGTTCTTATGCTGGAACCTAGTACTACATATTACTATGTTTCGGACCCGGCGAAGTCGATCAGCCTCAGTCCGTTATCGGACGATTCGTCGTAGAGGCTGAATTTGCCGACAGTGGCGCCAAAGATCCCTTCCTTGCCCACCTTGGCATTAAAATCGCCAAGCACGATTTTGACATCGTGTCGGGGGCAGCGCTCATATGTACTTTCCAAGCGCTCACAGAAGACTCTTCATCCTTCTCCTCCGTCGGGGCATAGGCGCAGATGAGCGAGATGTTGAAGAATCTAGCTTTGATGCGGATTGTGGCTACACTTTCGTCCACCGGGGTGAACGACAGTACTCGGCGACGGAGTCTCTCTCCTACCACGAATCCAACACCGAATTTGCGCTCTTTTACGTGGCAACTGTAGTAGGCGTCGCAAGGCTTCACGCTTACTTTTCCTTGCCCCGTCCATCGCATTTCTTGGATGGCGGTGATGTCAGCCTTGGTCTTCCCGAGGAAATCAACCAGCTGGGCAGGGGCACCTTCCCCATTAAGGGTTCGGATATTCCAGGTGCATACCCTTAAATCATTGTCCTTTATACGTTTGCCGTGGAGTAAATAGACATACAAAAAATTAGCAAAGTCGATTTACTTTAACTCATACCTCCCATACAAACCTAACCTCAAAAACGCTTAAAGATGTAATTAAAAGCGCAGCGATGAATGCACGACTCCGAAATTTTGGCCATATATTTATAATTATAANCTTGCCCACCTTGGCATTAAAATCGCCAAGCACGATTTTGACATCGTGTCGGGGGCAGCGCTCATATGTACTTTCCAAGCGCTCACAGAAGACTCTTCATCCTTCTCCTCCGTCGGGGCATAGGCGCAGATGAGCGAGATGTTGAAGAATCTAGCTTTGATGCGGATTGTGGCTACACTTTCGTCCACCGGGGTGAACGACAGTACTCGGCGACGGAGTCTCTCTCCTACCACGAATCCAACACCGAATTTGCGCTCTTTTACGTGGCAACTGTAGTAGGCGTCGCAAGGCTTCACGCTTACTTTTCCTTGCCCCGTCCATCGCATTTCTTGGATGGCGGTGATGTCAGCCTTGGTCTTCCCGAGGAAATCAACCAGCTGGGCAGGGGCACCTTCCCCATTAAGGGTTCGGATATTCCAGGTGCATACCCTTAAATCATTGTCCTTTATACGTTTGCCGTGGAGTAAATAGACATACAAAAAATTAGCAAAGTCGATTTACTTTAACTCATACCTCCCATACAAACCTAACCTCAAAAACGCTTAAAGATGTAATTAAAAGCGCAGCGATGAATGCACGACTCCGAAATTTTGGCCATATATTTATAATTATAATATAAGCAAACACCCTTAAAATGGCTATAATTGGTTTATTTTTACGCATACCTCCCATACAAGCCTAACCTCAAAAAACTTAAAAAAAAGCTATTCAAAGACATTTTAAAGAAAAGTCCTCGCATTATACAAACTGCATACTTGTAAAAGACGATAAAATGCAATCCTGCGCAACACTTGGGAGCGACAATAAACTGCAACCCTAATGAATGGTGCTCGGCAACCCGATAAGCTGAAAGGCGGAAAAGAAGCGAGTTGGCGTAGTGACACGGTGTTGAGCGGATCGTTTCTCCTGAGAATTAACTTTGAACTTTCTTTTAAATACTTATACATCAATTATAATGAACTATTAAATAATGCTTTGCAATGAAATACTAAAATATTGCATTGAAAGAGGTGTTGAGTTAATTTATTGGAAATACCCTCTTTTAGTTCAGAAGTGAGACGAAACTCACGGGCATGAACCGCAAAAGTGTGTGAACAGTGTAAGCAAATATTGGAATTTTATCGTACACAAACGCGCATACAACAAAATCAGAACAATTAAAGCAGTGCATCGGTCACTGTGTTAAAATTGTGAAATTGCATAGCAAGCGGGCGAGCGTGCGAGTAGACGAGCGTTTGAAAATATCGAATAGAGAAAATAAACGAAAGACACTGGCTGTACCAATTGAATTACGTATTGTTGTTGTGATCGTGTGCGCGTCGGAATGGACAAACATACGAACAAAACGCATTAAATGGACGGTTACAATTGAATTGCGTGTTTTTGTTGTGAACGGGTGCGCGTACGAATGGACGAGCATTCGAGAATAGCAAGAGAGGACAAGCATAAATCGGTGGTCATGTTGGAGTGTGTATTGTCTTTGTAAACAATCAAGCGCACGAATATTCGAGAAATAGCTATACAGGACAAGCAGCAGTTACGTTTTAAGTGTGTACATTGTTGTTGTGAGCAAATGATCGTACGAATGGACGGTCGTGTGTAAGCAATAACCAAACGCATGTACAAACGAACGAGCGTTCGTAAGCGAAAGCAGTGCAAGCAAGTGAAATAGAGCGACAGTTACAATTGAATTGAGTTTTGGAACGTGAGAAATCGGGCGTACGAATGGACGATCGGTTAAAAACTACGAAAAGCAAAGAGAATATTGCGTAATGTCGAACGCAGTTTAGTTGTTGTGAGAAATCGCGTGTACCAATAGACGAGCGCGAGTGACTTTCCAATAAAAATCTGAGACAAAACAAAATGCAAAATGAAAATTGCTCAATTGAAAGTTGACGAGCTGAAAGAGCAGCTACGTAGGCATGAATTGCCAACTACGGGAACTAAAGCAGAGCTTGTTATACGTTTGAGTGACTTTTTAAAATGTGATGAGGTTGAATTGGATAGTTTAGAATCCAATTTGCAAACTCAAGTAGTTGAGTTGCGGAGCATGTTGGAAGGCATGATGAGTGTCATGCGAAGTATGGCTGGCCAAACACAGCCGAATGAAAATACATTAACAGATCGGAGTGTAGTTATTTCGGCACAAAGTACAGTGGGACAAAACGCAAGTGTGAAGATAATTGCAGAAACAATTCCCGAATGTAATCCAACAGACGAAAATTCATTGACAGTAGAACAATTTATTGATCGTGTGAACAGTGCTATAAACGCATATGAATGGGACGAAAAGTGTTTGGTTTAGCTGTTTATAGCAAATTAAAAGGTGTAGCGCGAATGTGGCTGGATGCAGCCCCAACGTTTTATTCTAATTGGAGTGCGTTGGCAAACGATTTACAACGTGAATTTGGCAACGAGTTAAATAAGGCACAAGTGCACCATAAAATGGCCAGTACGACGCGTAAGCAAAACGAGAAAATCTTAGATTATTGTTTTCGTATGAGTGGGCTGGGTCGCCGGTATAAACTAAGCGAAAAAGCAACAATAAAATATATTCGTGACGGACTACAAACGGACGGACTACGGACGGGAGTTACAAACTGCAATCGCGGCTATTCGGTTTGATACAATAAAAGAAATGCGCGAGACAATAGAAAACTATCTTCAAAATTTATCGATGACGAAAAATATTAAAAGCGAATATGTGACTAGACAAAATATGAACAGTTTAAAAGACACGAATCAAAGTGCGGTTGAAAAGAAAATTATAACGTGCTATAATTGTAATGAAAATGGACATATCGAGCGAAATTGCCCAAAAACGAGACGACAACGTCGGTGCAAAGACTGTAATAAATTACACGGTATTGGTGAGCCTGATAACTGTGGGAAAAATATAAACGTTAAGCACGCACAGTATCAACAATTAAAGAATTTTTGCGAGAAAAGAATTACTCTGAATGGTAAGTCATTGATAGCATTCGTAGATACTGATAGCGAGTGTAGCCTTATGCGACGTTCAATAGTGCATAATATGAACATTATACGGCATCAGTACTCAATGGAAATTAAAGGTATCTGTGGTGGTAAACGTATGTTGACAGAAAAGATAAAAACGACCTTATTATCAATGTAAATCTACTAATTGTTGACGACAATATGCTGACAACGGATGTTCTTTTGCGGCAGGACGTATTTGAAAATAAAAGCGTCGTGGCAGAAATAAAAAACCAAAACTTGACGTTTTCCTCGCAGGTGACTAAGGCAGAAGCTAAATGCGCAGCTATTAATTCGAGCGATATTGTATGCAGTATTCACGATGGTAATGTTAAAGACGACTTGCAGAGATTGCTAGAAAATTATAAAGACGTTTTCGCCGAAAAACTTAGTGATATCGGTTTAACCAATGCAATACAAATGAAGATCGATTTGACAACTAAAGTACCGATAGCCCAAAAACCATATAGAGTACCAGAACCAAAAGAGCATCTTTTGACGGAGATGATCGACGAACTCGTGGCATGTGACACAATTGAGAAATCAGAATCAGAATACGCGAGCCCAATTCTCTTCTTCTTCTTCTTCTTTTTTGGCGCTGTAATCGCCTAAGCGATTTTGGCCGAGTTCAGCAAATCACGCCAGTCGTTTCTCCTCTGTGCCAACTGACGCCAATTGGAAACACCAAGTGAAGCCAAGTCCTTCTCCACCTGATCTTTCCATCGCAGTGGGGGCCTCCCTCTTCCTCTGCTTCCACCAGCGGGTTCCGAGTTGAATACTTTCAGAGCTGGAGCGTCGGTGTCCATTCGAACGACATGACCAAGCCAGCGGAGCCGCTGTATTTTAATTCGCTGCACTATGTCCATATCGTTGTAAAGCTCATACAGCTCATCGTTCCATCGTCTGCGGTACTCGCCGTCGCCAAC
>NW_016157466.1:85374-85533 GCF_001687245.7 Rhagoletis zephyria
GAAGTCGATCAGCCTCAATCCGTTGACGGACGTTTCGTCGTGGAGGCTGAATTTTCCAAAGCTGGTGGTTCCAAAGATCCCTTCTTTGCCCACCCTGGCATTGAAGTCGCCAAGCACGATTTTGATATCATGACGGGGGCAGCGCTCGTACGTGCGCTC
>NW_016157466.1:85651-107575 GCF_001687245.7 Rhagoletis zephyria
GGCATGGGCGCAGATGAGCGAGATGTTGAAGAATCTCGCTTTGATGCGGATTGTGGCTAGACGCTCGTCCACCGGGGTGAACGCCAGTACTCGGCGACGGAGTCTCTCTCCCACCACAAATCCAACTCCGAATTTGCGCTCCTTTACATGGCAGCTGTAGTAGACGTCGCAAGGCCCCAGACATTCTTTGCCTTGCCCCGTCCAACGCATTTCTTGGATGGCGGTGATGTCAGCTTTTGTCCTTACGAGGACATCAACCAGCCGGGCAGAGGCACCTTCCCCATTAAGGGTCCGGACATTCCAGGTGCATGCCCTCAAATCGTAGTCCTTTAAACGTTTGCCGTGGTCGTCATCATAAGGGGGGTCTCATCCGAGGCTTTGCCTTGCTTCTTCACTGGAAGTGGTTTTTACGTGGCGGGTCCCAAGCCCAGCGCACAACCCATTGCTGGGACGGGGGTGGTTTCGCAACCAAATACACGTTTATATAGCGAGCCGCTTGCTCCAAGCAGACACCCGCTTGCAGCCGCACCTACTGGTGAACAGACGCTGCAGACTTCAGTGAGCCCTTAAACCGAATAAGTCAGAGTGGCCCCACCGAAGCTCCCTCTCTTTCTGCCGTGACCCAAGGCTCCACTCGGATTGGTTACCGCATCTCGCACATGGGTTGCTCACGTTGCCCAGAGTGCGCGAACGAGGACGCAAGAGTCGGGATTGAGTATAGCCATGCAACTGTAACTGCATACCCAGCGCAATGACTATACCCCATGGCGCGAGCCCAATTATATTGGTAAAAAAGAAAACGGGTGGTGAACGCCTTTGCGTTGATTATCGACCGACGATTAAACCAGTATACAGAAAAAGAAATTTACCCAACACCGAATATTGAAGAGAGGCTGAGCGAAGCCATGAAATTTAAATATTTCTCGGTCTTAGACCTAAGCAGTGGTTACTATCAAGTACCAATCGAAAAAGGGTGTCGAAGATATACAGCTTTTATAATAACTGATCGCTCATTCCAGTTTAAGAGGATGCCGTTTGGATTGCGGAACGCACCAGCGGTATTCCAACGTTTAGTGCAGAATATCAAAGATCATACTCAACCTGGCGATATGATCCACTATATGGATGATATATTAGTGGGAAGTGGTGATGTTGGCGAGATGATCGAAAAGCTAGAGCGTGTTTTCAAGGCATTACGCAAAATGAATTTAACCCTGAATTTAAATAAATTCGATTTTTTTAAGCAATCGATTGAGTTTCTGGGGCATCAATTACACCCACATGGCATTAGTCCAGGCAGCGTAAAGAAGGCAGCGGTAGATAATTTTCCTACACCTAAATCGACGACATATGTAAGAAGATTTCTTGGTCTTAGCGGGTACATTCGAAGGTTCGTTCCACGGAAGGAACAAGTATTCGAGTGGGCTGATCAACAAGAAAAAGCTTTTCTTGCATTAAAGCTAGCGCTAACAACGAACCGGTGATGACAGGGTACAGAGTTGAAGCCGACCACCAGATACATACGGACGCCAGTTCGGTCGGAATCGCAGGTGTACTTTTACAGCGAGACGGAAGTGACTGGAAGCCAGTCGCGTATTACAGAAGATCGACAACGGACAGCGAGCAAAAGTTCCACAGCTATGAGCTTGAAACGTTAGCTGTTGTGAGCAGTTTACAGTACAAGGTAAAGATGTTGTGGTTGTGACGGACTGCAACGCGGTAACTACAGCAATGCATAAACGATAACTGATACCCAGAATTGCACGTTGGTGTCTACGGATACAAGATTTTTTGGTAAAGTTAGAACATCGACCAGGCCGACGTATGGTACATGTTGATTTTCTTAGCCGAATGCCGTACGAAGCCTGCGAAGATATAGATACTGTTTCCCTAAAAATTGCAAAGGCAGCTATAGAGATAGGCGACTGGGTATACAGCATGCAAGCATAAAGATCCGAACATACGTGATTTCATTGAGAAATTGACGCGTGGTGATAGAATTGCAGGCGAAGAGTACAAAATTGAAGACGGTCGACTCTACCGTAACGAGAAGGGTAAGAAGTTATGGGTTGTGCCAAAGGCCATGCGGTACAAAATTATTCAGAATGTACATGAAAAAACTAAGCATCTGAGAAAACAATTGAAGAAGCGCAAAAGTACTTTTGGTTTCCTCGTATGCGGAATTTTGTCAAGTCTTATATAAAGTCATGCATAGAGTGCACGTATAACAAACAACGCGGCGGCAAAACGGAAGGATAGTATCACTACGATGAAATAGAGCCAGTGCCATTCAAGACAGTGCATATTGACCATCTTGGTCCCTTTCCCCGCAGCAAGAAACAGAATGAGCATATTATAGTTTTGGTAGATGCTTTTACAAAGTTTGCAGCAGTTCGAGCCGTTCGCAGTACAGCCACACGACATGTGTTAACACTCTTAAATGAAGTAAGCAGCTATTTTGGGGTACCGACGCGTATAGTAACTGATCGCGGAACCTCATTTACGTCACACCATTTTAAGCAGTATGTTAGCGAGAACGATATAAAGCACATCTTAAATGCTGTACGAACACCGCGCGCAAATGGGCACGCTGAGCGTACCAACATAACTATATTGGGTATGCTACTTCCATCAACAGGCGACGACAGAAATTGGGACGATCAACTTCGGGGTATACAGTGGGCACTTGATTCAACCAAAAACAAAACGACTCAACGTACGCCGCAGGAACTACTTCTTAGTTTCAAACACCGAGACGTCCTTCAAAACAAACTTATTTTGGCTCTACATCGAGACGAAGTCTTCAGCGATGACGCAGTTAAACAAATTCAAGCAGACGCAGCACATCGAGTCAACCTACAGCGAGAGAAGGCAAAGAAGACATTCGACGACAAACATCGCAAACCAACTCAATACAGCGTTGGCGATCTGGTTGTTGCCCAAAATGAACCCACAAGTACGGGTGGTTCTCGTAAATTGGAACCATTGTTCAAAGGGCCGTTCATAATAACGAAAGTGATTGGCAATGACCGGTATCTCATTGAAGATTTGCCAGGGTCAAAACGTAAGCAACGGCATTATACATCGGTTTTTGCGTCCGATAAGCTAAAACCGTGGTGTCAGTTGCCGAATTTCGATGGGTTTGGCGATGAGAGCGATGGACACGAGGGCGCCTCCAATAGTCAGGAGTGGCCGAATAAAAGACAATAAAATGCAATCCTGCGCAACACTTGTGAGCGACAATAAATTGCAACCCTAACGAATGGTGCTCGGCAACGCGATAAGCTGAAAGGCGGAAAAGAAGCGAGTTGGCGTAGTGACACGGTGTTGAGCGGATCGTTTCTCCTGAGAATTAAATTTGAACTTTCTTTTAAATACTTATACATCAATTATAATGAACTATTAAATAATGCTTTGCAATGAAATACTAAAAGATTGCATTGAAAGAGGTGTTGAGTTAATTTATTGGAAATACCTTCTTTTACTTGTGCAAGATGAGAAAACGGGAAAGCAGAAACTTTATATATGTATATAAAAATTGTGCCTCACGGTGGGTAAAACTGTTTAGCATTCAAGGTTAAAAAACAGAATTTTTTACTTGCTATGCAGCATGTCACTTTTTAGTAAAAGTAGACAAACAAATTTACTTGGTCCAGTATAAATTTTCTCAAGAACTCTTTCTGTAAGGTTTGGATATTTACTTTTAAGGTTTTCCATACACTTATGCACTTCACGATTACTTGCAATTGCAATTTTAGCTAACTCTGAATTAGTAACGTTGAAATTTGCCACACCTGCTAAACTCGGTGTTACTTTCTGAAACAGATAATAAAAGATGAACTAAAAAATATTAACTTACCCTTTTATACTTTACCACGTTGTTTAAAAGTTAATTGCCTTCAATATTTATGATTTCTAATGCTTGCACTATTTTCGAATAAAAATAGGTTTGTTAGTTAATTCGCTCTTTACAAAAATAATTGCAGATAATTGCAGCTGGAATAGATTATATATTAATCCTAACTAGTATAGAAGTAATTAGTGCTATATCACAAGTCCATTGAATTAAGAAGTGTGCGGAAAAATACTAATTTGTTTAAATTAAATATTTATGTATACTGGATGGAAAATCAAGACATGTAATGACATTTTCAATAATTAGACATATGCCTCATATGATAAACAACAAATGTTCTGTCAAGGTGATGTTCGTTTCAGAGTTATGTCACTTGAAACAAGTACAGTATATTTTGCTTTGCTGCCTTTATGCTTAAGTGCACATTTACCCCAAAATGTGCACCAGCGGCATTATTTTTAACATTTATAAGGAAACTGCTCCGATAGATGCATTCAACATACCTGGACATTAGCGATACCTGCCTTAAAAATTGTGCAAATATTATGAATTATCAAAGAAAGTATTACGTTTACCTGCACTGGCCCTACATTTACCCTAATTTGACAAGCTTTTATTAATTTTTCTCATCTCGCAGAATAACGAAACCGGCTATAATTTTATGTAGTAATATAATTAGATACCATTCGGAAAAAATTTCGCTTGCAGTAATTTCTACGTGGTAGGTGCTCCTCCATTATTTGGTTTCATAGGGCTTTGGAAACCTTCCTCATTGATGTAACAAAGAAAATTCGCTTAAGTGCTTTTCGTGCAAAGAAGGATGAGCAGCTAAGCAAAATATACTGTATGTATTTAAAATTTTTTTTTATAGGTATTCAAACTCATGACTTTACTGGCTTAGTTTTCAAATTTGTGATTATATTTGCTGCCAAATTTTGTAAACCGGGTCACCCAAGGGGTGTAGTATCCTTACTAATATTATAAATCCGAAAGTGAGTTTGTTTGTTTGCTTCGCTTTCACGGTTAAACTATTCAACCGATCATCATGAAATTTTGTACACTGCTGTCATTTGGCGCAACTTAAAATATAGGATACATTTAATCTCGATTAGACAAGGGGCGTGGCACCTCCCATACAAACGGAATTTTTCATACTGCATTTCTCAGGAAATGTTTTTGGTATATTACTGGAACTTGGTATGGAGATATATAAAATCATTATCTACTCTTGGATGAGGGCTGCCACCTTTTAAAAACATTAAATTCAACTTCAATTAAGGGAGTTATTTATTTGAAAATTATATTAAAAAAATGGATGTCAAGAGGTTTAAAAAAGCTGTAGTTTGAATATATTTTGAAAAGGGTTGCCACCTGTTTAAAAAGTCAAATTTAAATTAATTTTATGGAAGCTATCTGAAGAATTAAAATATGGTTGTCAAACGAAATATTATTAACCCTTAATTAGGCGCATGGGGTCAAGGCCATTTCAAGTTGAAAAAAAATGCCTTGGACTGCTTGGAGCGAGCTCGCGCTCTGCCTAGCTTCCTAACTCCCCACGGGGTACGTAAATAAGTCACTGCCAAAACATCGTCGTGCACGCATGTGTCGCTTCTCTTTTAAGTCCTCACCCCATGCAGCCACTTACGTAACATTTTTTGACGGAGGTAAGTTGTTATTTTTGTATCTAAGTTTGAAGTCAAAGTTATACTTTTCTTTCTTAAAGTTAACTATAATAAAGATTTTTAGTATTTATGATAATATACATTTTGTTTTATTTATTTAGTCACGGTTAGAACATCGTCGTGTACACATGTGTCGCTACTCGCTTGCGTGCTGACGGCACCCTGAAATTGTGCATATGGAAACTGGGCATACGAAATAATGCATATGAAAAAACCGAAATAATGCATACGAAAAAAACCGAAATAATGCATATATGCACAGTTTCGGTTGAAAACCTTACTAATATTATAAATCCGAAAGTGAGTTTGTTTATTTGCTACGCTTTCACGCTTTAACTACTCAACCGATCATCATGAAATTTCGTACACTGCTAACACTTAGCCCAACTTAAAATATAGGACAAATTTAATCTCGATTAGACAAGGGGGCGTGGCACCTCCCATACAAACTTTCCATACTGCATTTTTCAGGAAATATATTTGATAGATTACAGGAACTTGGTATGGAGATACATATATAAAATCATTATCTTCTCATGGATGAGGGCTGCCACCTTTTAAAAAAATCAAATTTAACTTCAATTAAGGGAGCTATTTATTTGAAAGTTATATTAAAAAATGGAGGCTTAAAAAATCTGTAGTTCGAATATACAGTGAAACCTCTCCTAACGGACACCTCTATTAGACGGACATCTCCCTTGGGCGGACATTTTTTCCTATACCAAGTTTTAAGTATAAATTTCGGAACAAATTACTCTCTCTTAAGCGGACACTCTCTTGGCCGGACGCGGACAGTTATTTTGCATAAAATTTACACAAAAAACTCTATTGAGCGGACGCGAACCTCTTATCAACGGACATTAAGATTTCTTTTCATAACAAATCAAACAAAAACCTCCGTTGAGCGGACGCGAACTCCTCATAGGCGGACTACTAAATGGAAAAAGGGGACTTCCCGCATAAAATGTGATTGTTATGCACACATTTAGTTTGGTTTTCGCAGTGGTTTAGGTTCGTTATTTGAATTGTCAGAAACCCTTGGAGAATCCAATTCCAATTCTGATGAATTTATAACAATAGATAATAATAAATACATGGACCGAAAATTTAGATTTCTGGTTGGATTTTGTTACTGATAAAAACATGAAAACTATTGATGAAAAAGGTACTGACACTGAAAAAAATTAAAAATAAAACATACGTCAATCGACAATTTCCCAGTTTTTTATGTAATGAATCTGTGGTTTTATTTAGTTTATGGACTGAAATGTAATATTTATATTTATTTTGTTATTACTTAATATGTACTTACGCACATAAATGAAATAAGCACTTATGAAAAAATACATGCAAATTTTTGTTTGAACGATGTAATATCAATATCCTTTATTCAAATAAGAAATAGTGACTATTCAATTAATCAAAACATTAAAAAGTTCTAAAATAAGCTTCCCTTCCATTGAGCGGACACCTCTCTTGGGCGGAAAAATAACGACTGACGGTGAGTGTCCGCCCAAGGGAGGTTTCACTGTATTTTGAAAAGGGTTGCCACCTGTTTGAAAAGTAAAATTTAAATTATTAATACGCAAGCTATCTGAAGAATTGTCTAACTAAACATTGTTAAGAAACCTTTAGTTTGAAAGTTTTGAATAATATTGAAGTCTTTTACAAGGGTTGCCACCTTTTTAAAAATTAAATTCAGGTATTTGGAAATAAATATTAAAGTAAAAGGCGCGCAATGCTTCTGGCGGTTGAGTTATCGGTAGTGGTTTGAGATTTACCCCTGCACAACTCAACCCGGGTGTCTCCGAAAGAAGCTTTAACGCATAATAATACTGTCAAATCAAATCCATTGGGCCAATCGTAGTACACAAGAGTCCGATATATTCAATGATGCAACAGATCGATTAAATTTGACATTCACGGCACCTTTTCTAACTTGGAGATTATTCGTAATGACTCCAGCGCCACCAGGGCTGCATCCGCCTTTTTCCAATAACTCCAATTTTTCTCCAAGAGTATGCGATTGATTTCACATATCTCCATACCAAGTTCCCGTACTCTACCATGAACATTTGCAGAGATATTCTGTATAAAAATTCAGTATAAATGGGAGGTGCCACGCTCCCTTCTCCAATAACACAAATTTTTCTCCATGAGTATGCGTATGTAGCCCATTTTTCTCCATGAGTATAAGATTGATTCCATATTTCGCCGTACCAAGTTCCAGTATTCTACTATGAACACTTCCAGAGATTTGTACGGGAGGTGCCACGCCCCCTTTATGTATCGAAATTTGTTTAGCCTATAACCATCCTTGGGACATAAAAAAACGGCTTTCAAAATATATATTAGTATAGAAGATTGGTATGGATCTAAATGATTTTGAATATCACAATATGAGTGTCAGGCGAGTCAGAGGTTTAAAACGGTTGCCAACAGTTAAAAAGGTTAAATTCAAACTATTCAATAATTTAAATGAATTATTACACTATGGGTAACAATTGAAATGGTTTTTAAAGAGCTTCGTTTCAAAACTACATGTAAGAGGTTTCCATCTGTTTAAAATCTCAAATTGAGTTCAGGGGATAAGTTAATTGAAATAGTATGACAAGTGAGAAGTTTAAGAAAGTTTTAGTTTGAAAATATTTAGGAGATGGGTAAAAATTTTAAACCTCCTGTTTTTTAATTGAGTTTTCTTGAAATAAATTTTACTCATACACTCAGCGAAGCGGGTGAGGGCGATCTAGTTAGTAATAAGTATAAAAACGACAAAATGTGACCTTCACCAATATAATTTTTTCCGCCGAAATACCACTGTGCGCCGCCTTTAGAGAGACCAGTAGTACGGGAGCATCTGTCTTTGCGAAATACATTGTACAATTGGCAGTTGAACATTTCTGCAGTATAATGACAATCGGAGAGCCAGGTCTCGGTTAAGGCAATGATATCGTAGAGAGTTGACGATGAAAAAAAATAGCAATGGAACCATTTTTGTTCTTAGGCCACCAGCATTTTGATAATATAGAAGGAACTTTGCAGCGACCGGTAAATTATTGACAGCATAAGCTCCGCTAGGCCTGCCGCCGCTTCCCCACTTCTTCTCTTCGAAAATTTACAAACGGTCGTACTCTTATGTTCTCTTGCCAGAGTGAGGGGTCAAAGATTTGATTGTAATATTCATTTGCACAGCCTAGTTTGAACGAAACTCTCTTAAAGCTTAAACCGAGGGCAGGGTTGATCATGATCAACTGTACTTAATTCCCGAGTTGATCCGGATCAACGCTGCCGTCTGTTTATGTTTTTATGCCCTTCCATTCCAGCATCTTTCTTTTACAAAGCGTAGCATCGCAAAACGCTATTGTCAATAGAAGCGTGCTTATGTACGTAGTTGATAATGTTTTCAGTGGTAACAGTGGGATTGAAAAAAGACAAATGTACCCATTTCATGACATTAACATCCAATTCGTTTTACGCCGACTCCGAACGGTGATTGTATTTTTATAAGAAGCTATTTTTCATGGCAGAAATACACTCAGAGGTTTGCCATTGCCTGCCGAGGGACGACCGCTGTTAAGTAAAAACCTTTTTCTATATTTTTTGCGATGTTGCTTTGACCAGGGCTTGAACCCAGGCGTTGCGGAGTGGAAGCGCGCACTGCTTACCACTACACCACAGCGGCCGACGGTATTTTATTATCCTTTCTATTATAATCGGTATCACCGAGCAATTCTACATAGGAATTGGATAGTGGCATCTGGAGAACAAAAACCAAATTAAAATGTGTGATACCATCGTAAGGTTGTATGAAATACGAACAGTAAAGCGAGATAATTGGGTGTACGTGGCGTATGAGTAACACGCATACAGAAAATCTTTGCGCATTTTCATTCACAAATAAAGAGTGAGCCCTAAATAAAAATATTTTGTACGGGTTATATAAAATTAAACTAAAAATTTCAAAATAAAATAATGAAAAAAAATATTATTTAAAAAGAATCTCTTATTTAACGTGTACTGTTGAGTTTATTCTTACCGCCCAATTCTGTGTTTTCTTGATAAATTTTTTGTAAAGAAATTTTATCAAGATTTTTATTAAGTAAAAGCTTCGCATTCTGTGTCAAAATTTATAAAACAAAAAGCGTTTGATTTCCACATTAGTGGAACTGATTTCCACATGAGTGGAACTGATTTCATTGTCACATATGAAAAATATGAATTTAAAAGCAAAAAAGCTTTTGACTGCCGTAGCCGAGTAGGTAGAAATGTCGACTATAATTCCGCTTGTCGCAGGATCAAATGCCGGCACATGGAGTATTTAATTGTTAGAAACAAATTTATTAATATAAAAAATTCATACGTTTCACATGAAATTTCAATTTGTAAATAGCATTTTCAATCTTGATAATTTATCAAGAAAAGAGCTTTTGATTTCTGTGCTAGAATACCAATCCTTGAGAAATAATGAAAAATTGACAAATTATAAAGATTTTCAATTTATCAAGTGCACAGAATCGTGCTGTTATATTGCATTAATGCATACGTACGAGTTAGACCACCGTTTATTTCTGATAGAGCAGTACATGATGTAAGCAAATATAGTTTAAAGCAAAGAGGGTAATGAAACCAACATTCCGCAGTCTTGAACGACTTAAATAAGTTCAACTTACACTTTTTTTTCTCAAATATGCAAAAATCTTACAACTTAACTACCATACTTATATAATTCATTATGTAAACTATGCAAAAACACAAAATTTAAGTTTAGTTGATAAGCCGGTTATTGTACAAGAACAGGTCCCCTTTAGTTGGCAACAAGCAAAGTTTGACCACCGGCCGTACGAGTTCACCTTCAGCCGTCCTGACCATCAGCTCCGGCATGACACCTTAAGACCCGCGCGAGATTTCACTTCGTTGGCGGCGTGGATTTGTTGAAAACAACAACGCACATTTTATTTACATTCACAAACAGAAACACCTCCACAAACATGAAAGACTTCTACAAACATGGGGAATACAGGTGTATGACGCTTAAACACTACAGTAAACAACAACAGAAGCTAGCCAAACAGATGACACAACTGAAATTCTTATTAGAATGCAGGAGATATGAGCTAATACCATATCATTTGACTAACTCAATAAAAAATGTGAAAATAGAAACCACTTCCCAAAAAGTAAAAGCGCAAGTAGAAAAAACTAAACGGGTTTTGTTAAAGAAAATATTGAACCACGCAAACAAATATGAAGATAAAAACTACAAAAAAACCACATATTTCACGCGCATTAACAACTGAAGCACAGCATAAGTGAATTAGAATTGAACTCCTTCATCTGCAAACAAAATTTGCTTAAGTCAACACATAACAGAAGAACGGAAATCGAACCTAACATCGAAGCTAGATATGTTAAAACACCAACAAATACAAAANAAAGCAAAAAAGCTTTTGACTGCCGTAGCCGAGTAGGTAGAAATGTCGACTATAATTCCGCTTGTCGCAGGATCAAATGCCGGCACATGGAGTATTTAATTGTTAGAAACAAATTTATTAATATAAAAAATTCATACGTTTCACATGAAATTTCAATTTGTAAATAGCATTTTCAATCTTGATAATTTATCAAGAAAAGAGCTTTTGATTTCTGTGCTAGAATACCAATCCTTGAGAAATAATGAAAAATTGACAAATTATAAAGATTTTCAATTTATCAAGTGCACAGAATCGTGCTGTTATATTGCATTAATGCATACGTACGAGTTAGACCACCGTTTATTTCTGATAGAGCAGTACATGATGTAAGCAAATATAGTTTAAAGCAAAGAGGGTAATGAAACCAACATTCCGCAGTCTTGAACGACTTAAATAAGTTCAACTTACACTTTTTTTTCTCAAATATGCAAAAATCTTACAACTTAACTACCATACTTATATAATTCATTATGTAAACTATGCAAAAACACAAAATTTAAGTTTAGTTGATAAGCCGGTTATTGTACAAGAACAGGTCCCCTTTAGTTGGCAACAAGCAAAGTTTGACCACCGGCCGTACGAGTTCACCTTCAGCCGTCCTGACCATCAGCTCCGGCATGACACCTTAAGACCCGCGCGAGATTTCACTTCGTTGGCGGCGTGGATTTGTTGAAAACAACAACGCACATTTTATTTACATTCACAAACAGAAACACCTCCACAAACATGAAAGACTTCTACAAACATGGGGAATACAGGTGTATGACGCTTAAACACTACAGTAAACAACAACAGAAGCTAGCCAAACAGATGACACAACTGAAATTCTTATTAGAATGCAGGAGATATGAGCTAATACCATATCATTTGACTAACTCAATAAAAAATGTGAAAATAGAAACCACTTCCCAAAAAGTAAAAGCGCAAGTAGAAAAAACTAAACGGGTTTTGTTAAAGAAAATATTGAACCACGCAAACAAATATGAAGATAAAAACTACAAAAAAACCACATATTTCACGCGCATTAACAACTGAAGCACAGCATAAGTGAATTAGAATTGAACTCCTTCATCTGCAAACAAAATTTGCTTAAGTCAACACATAACAGAAGAACGGAAATCGAACCTAACATCGAAGCTAGATATGTTAAAACACCAACAAATACAAAAGATGGGAATAAAATTAAACAATGATTGGTTTGTGAACAAAACGGACATTGATTTTTCAATAGAAATAAAGTGGTTGTTGTCATTAGGTAGAAAATTTACTTTACCTACAACGAAAGTTAGTCTCCAACCGGTCCGAATGATAGCGGAAATGGATCAAATCATCCAACAAGAAAAAGATGACAAGACTAAGACGCAAGATGCAAACTTAGTAACAACATAACGCAATTTAAGCGAAGTATAAAACATAATGCGTCAGAAAAATTTATATTAGAGACTTTTAAAAAGACTAAAGCATTCTTAGAATCACACAAAGTTAAAATCATTATAACGGATGCGGATAAGGAAATAAAACCGTAGCACTCTTAAGAGCGGATTACACTGAAAAGATGAACAAATTACTCGAGGACAAAAATACGTATAAATTAATAAGAGCCGACCCAACACATACGCTTCAGAGGAAAAACAACGCCCTGGTCGATGAATTATATAAAAGCAAAATCATTAACTACCGAGAAAAACAGCAACTCACCAGCACAGCAGCCACCGCACCAAGCCTATACGGGTTGCCAAAAATCCACAAACGAGACTTGCCACTACGACCAATCTGCTCGTCTGTCCATGTTCCGTGCTATGGTATGTCCAAATATATAAGGAAAATTCTCAGCAACCTCATATCCGCGAAGCATAACATCAAAAATGCTTATGAATTCAAAGAGAGGCTAAACAATGTACAAATAAATGACGAAGATATGCTAGTGTCATTTGACGTGGTCTCACTGTTTACCAATATTCCGATACCTCTAGCCATAAAAATAATCACTGCTAAGTGGAACAAAATTCAGCAAAATACCAGCATATGTAAAAACAAGTTCCTTAACCTCCTTAATTTCTGTCAAAAAAACAATAACTATTTTATGTGTGACAAAAACTTGTACGTACAAACGTATGGAATGCCAATGGGAAACCAACCATTGCTGACATAATAATGGCTGACCTTCTGGACAAAACCATTTTGGAGCTTAAGGAAAACTTCGACAATGACATTAAATTTTTGGTAAAATACGTAGATGATATTTTTGCAATAGTGAGACGAAACGATGTGGATATTATATTAAATACACTCAACAAGTACCACCTTAAACTGCAGTTCACTGTAGAAAAGGAAAGCAACCTTCGCATACCGTTTTTAGACGTAATGGTCTACAAGAAAAATAGCGAATTAATACTCGACTGGTACTCAAAACCTACATCCTCGGGACGATTGATCAATTATCTATCCTCGCAACCATCTAAATATAAAATTAATACAGCCAAAAATCTGATCCATAAAATCTTGACAATAAGCCACCAACAATTTCAAGAACAAAATATTAAGAAAATAAATCATATACTCAAGAGCAATAATTACCCGGCGCACATAATAAAAAGCCTAATCGAATAAAAAACCAATGAAATCAACACCAAACACAAAANCATACGCTTCAGAGGAAAAACAACGCCCTGGTCGATGAATTATATAAAAGCAAAATCATTAACTACCGAGAAAAACAGCAACTCACCAGCACAGCAGCCACCGCACCAAGCCTATACGGGTTGCCAAAAATCCACAAACGAGACTTGCCACTACGACCAATCTGCTCGTCTGTCCATGTTCCGTGCTATGGTATGTCCAAATATATAAGGAAAATTCTCAGCAACCTCATATCCGCGAAGCATAACATCAAAAATGCATATGAATTCAAAGAGAGGCTAAACAATGTACAAATAAATGACGAAGATATGCTAGTGTCATTTGACGTGGTCTCACTGTTTACCAATATTCCGATACCTCTAGCCATAAAAATAATCACTGCTAAGTGGAACAAAATTCAGCAAAATACCAGCATATGTAAAAACAAGTTCCTTAACCTCCTTAATTTCTGTCAAAAAAACAATAACTATTTTATGTGTGACAAAAACTTGTACGTACAAACGTATGGAATGCCAATGGGAAACCAACCATTGCTGACATAATAATGGCTGACCTTCTGGACAAAACCATTTTGGAGCTTAAGGAAAACTTCGACAATGACATTAAATTTTTGGTAAAATACGTAGATGATATTTTTGCAATAGTGAGACGAAACGATGTGGATATTATATTAAATACACTCAACAAGTACCACCTTAAACTGCAGTTCACTGTAGAAAAGGAAAGCAACCTTCGCATACCGTTTTTAGACGTAATGGTCTACAAGAAAAATAGCGAATTAATACTCGACTGGTACTCAAAACCTACATCCTCGGGACGATTGATCAATTATCTATCCTCGCAACCATCTAAATATAAAATTAATACAGCCAAAAATCTGATCCATAAAATCTTGACAATAAGCCACCAACAATTTCAAGAACAAAATATTAAGAAAATAAATCATATACTCAAGAGCAATAATTACCCGGCGCACATAATAAAAAGCCTAATCGAATAAAAAACCAATGAAATCAACACCAAACACAAAAGTCACATATGTGCCTAAATTAAGCGAAAAATTTAACCACAAGAAGTATACAAACAACGAAAGCACAACGCTAGCTTACAAATCAAACTGCACATTAGCTTCAATATTTACCAAAACAAAAACAATAGTATAGCCGCACCAACAAAACAACGTAGTGTACGAAATTGCATGCAAGGGAAGCGAGAACGAAGTTTGCAATAAAATATACATCGGAACAACGAAAAGGGCGTTAGGAGTTCGCATAAGTGAGCACGAAGCGGGCATCCGTAAGGACAAGAACAACACCGCGTTAGCGCAACACATATTGACAATTGGACACAAGGCTGATCTAGGCAAAGATATTAGACAAGGAAAAAAGAGAAAAAACAAGATTAACGCTAGAAAGCCTGCGAATCCTACAAAACAGGGATAAAACAATGAACAAATAAATCATATAAAAAAAATTTTTAATATACAACGCTTTTATAAATGGACTAAAAAGTAGAAAATAATATTTCTCAGTCCCATAGAATTTGTTTTGATAACTTTTGATTTTGTAATTTTAGCAAAAGTCATTATAAACAATCTATGAAATTGAAAATGAAAAACGTGGAGCGCATGCAATACAAAGCATTCGATTTAATTGACAATAGTCAAACTACATAACGTAGACCTAAAATTTCTACAGCGAAAGTAGAACTTTGAAATCGATTTTAAGCGGTCGTTATTCATATACCCACATACATACATACATATATTACTTTTCATATCAATTCAAGTGTATTACATGCGCCCCACGCTTTTCATTTTCAATTTCATAGATTGTTTATAATGACTTTTGCTAAAATTTCAAAATCAAAAGTTATCAAAACAAATTCTATGGGACTGAGAAATATTATTTTCTACTTTTTAGTCCATTTATAAAAGCGTTGTATATTAAAAAGTTTTTTTTATATTATTTATTTTCTACTTTTTAGTCCTGTCTGAATAAAATTTTGCAATAGATATTAAAATAATTCAACGATATTAATAGAAAGGTGCACACACATGCATTTACATATGTATGTACATACAAACGAGCACCAATTAATTTTATTTAAAGAAATGGCGTGTCGTCTATTTCCGCTGTAGCAAACGTAGTACATAGGGCGACATCTAGATGTCATCTACCTCGCCCTATTCACTACAGATGTCGCCCTATGCACTATGCTTTTTTATTGGAGCTTTTCAAAGCAAAGCTTTTATGGTGTCGGACACACAACATTGAAAGTTTCTGGATCCACAACATTGAAAGTTTCTGGACACACAACATTGCAAGTTGATAAAAGCGTTGTAAAAAGAAGACACAGACGATATCGCGGCTGCTTACCTATTATGTTTGTAACAGGCAATCAGTATGACAAGTGTACCACACAAGGATGGTATCAAACCAACTAGCTCTAAGTTTAGTGTGACCAGATAAATGTATCATGATTATAGTGTTTATATAAATGTATGTAATTTTCGAAATTGTCAAACACTGTGATTTTTATTATTATTTGTAAAATGTTAACATCCAATGTGCATATTTTAATGTTTTGCATATTTTTCTTGTTTCTTTTGTTGATGTTTTTAATAAAGAAATCGCCCCTGAGGAAGCTAAGAAGGTTAGCGAAATGTCGGTCTGTAATGTGAAGAAAGTTTTTTCTTGCACTCAACCACATGAGGTCAATTAGCGTAGAATCCAAAAAGTTTAATTAACCGGAATTGACCATCAACTCATAATCAACAACGAAATCATTCTCCACTAAATTAGGCGATGTCCGGAACCATTTCGTTGTAAATTCACGAGATATTTGTCACGCCAGCGTTTCAAAAAGTGTTGTCGCATTGAAGAAATAGCGGGCCAGCAATGATGCAAATTTTCGCTAAATTCCGGCATTTCAGGTTCTGGGAGTGATTTAGGATCAAGGATCACGGTTTCTAAGTCACTAGGTCTTGCACCGTGGGTGCACAACGGTCGTGAGTTTACACAGGCTTCAACTTCAGTTAGAAATGTACCAAATTTGTCGTAAGTTAGCAGAAGATCACCTAGAACCCGTTTTAGATGGTATTTTATACGTTTTATGCCGATTTCCCTATAACCTCCCATATGCGGGGTGCTTGGATGTTTCTTAACTCTTTCCCCGCTCCAATAAAATTCGTGCCGTTATCGGAATACACGACTTTTCAAAACCCACGGTTATTGATAAACCTTTTAAAGGCGTTGAGGAACGAAGCCGAAGATAAATCACCAACGATATCCAAGTGAATGGCTCCGTTACTCATACAGACGAATGAACAAATATAACCTTTAACAGATTTAGCTCCTCTTCCAATTGAAAATTTGTAAAGATAGGGACCCGCCAAGTCAACAGCGCTCCGCAAGAAGCAACGAGCAAAATTGACACGACTTGATGGTAAGTCTTCCATAGCCTGGGCACCGACTTTGCGATTTAAACGTGTACATTTTACACATTTGCGATATATTTTCCGTACTAGATTTCTAGCGGAGATGACCCAAAAGCGGCGTTGCAGAGTTGTTAGCATAACTTGGGGAGACCGTATGCAGCGTTAGTAATCTCACTCCACAAAAGGGGCCCGGTTCTTCTTCTTCTTTTTTTTGGCGCTGTAACCGCCTAAGCGATTTTGGCCGAGTTCAGCAAAGCACGCCAGTCGTTTCTCCTCTGTGCCAACTGACGCCAATTGGAAACGCCAAGTGAAGCCAAGTCCTTCTCCACCTGATCTTTCCATCGCAGTGGGGGCCTCCCTCTTCCTCTGCTACCACCAGCGGGTTCCGAGTTGAATACTTTCAGAGCTGGAGCGTCGGTGTCCATTCGAACGACATGACCAAGCCAGCGGAGCCGCTGTATTTTAATTCGCTGCACTATGTCCATGTCGTTGTAAAGCTCATACAGCTCATCGTTCCATCGTCTGCGGTACTCGCCGTCGCCAACGCGTAAAGGCCCGTAAATCTTCCGCAAAATCTTTCTCTCAAACACTCCAAGAGCCGCCTCATCGGATGTTGGATGTGGAAGGGGCCCGGCTGCCTTTACATAATTATGTCTTATAGCTGCTCTCAATTTGTTAATGAATCGTAGGACATAAGCGATAATTCGTTTTAAACTTAAGCATGATGAAAACTTGGTGAATACTGACGCAGTGTTATTTCGAGCTCACGACGTGGGCGAATAGTTAACTAGCTCGAAGTTCCAAGTTTATTGTGTGCGTCGATGGAGACTTAAGCTTTCAAAATTCCTCTCAACTGCTAAGGAATTCCGGACCATTCCACCATAACCTGTGCTTCATCAGTTTAAGCGGAGTTACACCTCTGGAAGCGCAGTCAGCGGGATTAATTTCGGAACGTATGTGATTCCCCGATTCAGCCGGTAAAATTTCTTGAGTGTCTGCGAATCGATTTGCAATGAACGTAGACCATCGACTCGGTTGGGCTTGCAGCCACGCCAAGGTGATAGTTGAGTCAGACCACGCGAACATCGAATAAGTTTGGTTAGGCACGCTGTCCAAAATTGTTTTCACTAGCTTTGCTGCGAGGTTTGCAGCGCAAAGCTCATGACGAGGACGTGTTGTAGCTTTCTGAGGTGCTACCTTGGTCTTAGAACCACCCAAAGCGACAGTTTTTTCTCGACACAGCTGTATGGTGCCAGCAACTGCGTGCACGCATCCTTCGCACCAATACCTGTCCACCTTTTAAGCTTTAAGTCTGAAAACAACTTTAACTATTCCTGACGATGACACGATTCCCTCGCTATAGGCATCGAAACTGGATCATCCCAATCGACGTTAGAAAGCCACAAGTCGTGAAACCAAATTTTTGACTTTATTGTGCAAGGGGATAGAAGTGCGAGCGGATCGAATAGAACACTTGAATCGGGTAAGTATGCTCTTTTGGAAATAAACGGTGCTGGCTCGTTTAGATTTACTGCAAACGTTGAATAATCTCCATCTGTGTTCCAAATTAGACCCAGAGCATGCACTTCCTTGTCATCTGCCATATAGTGAGAAATTTCCTTTGACGCGTTAGGTAGGGACGCTGTTAGTTCTGGGCAATTGGAAGCCCACTGCCTTAACTCGAAGCCACCACTACCAAGCACGGTAGATACGTCGCGTTGTATTAGCTGAAGTTCTTCTATGTTAGATGAGCCTGTGAGCAAATCATCCATATAAAAATCGCGAAGGATAACAGACGCAGCCTTGTCATAATGTCCTACAGCTTCTTTGGGGTTTGCGGAAGGGCCTTTACAGCGGTGACAGGTAATAAGATCAACGGAAATAAGGTCAATTGACTTTATTTCCCACCCTGGTGCGGAAATGCCATATGATCCAAATAGTTTAATACACATATAATATGAACTGGCACCGACAGAGCTACAAGGAAAAATATCGTATTTTAGCAAATTTTAATGGATTAGAGAAATGATCTACAGTCATAAAGTTATGTAACACCACTCAACGGCGCTGAGATTCTTGCTTGGGTCTTATGCTTGACAGTTCGTAGCTTGGAAACAAACAAAAAAAAACTTCTGAAAAGGTGCGTTTGCTGTGCACTGACCATTGGAAATATTTAATACTGCCGAAAAATAAACCGAAAATACTGCAGCCGTACTGTACCTGCTTTCTTTACATGTACAGGGTGTTCTGTAAAAGTGTTCAATGAGTAAAGGGGGGTGATAGGAAAGTCAAGACGCCCCAGAACGTTAAGAGGGGAGGCTGGGACGGTGGGGGAAGAGGGGTTCAATATAAAAATTTGGAGAGTTGCAGGGAGAAAATAGTTGTCAGTACATTTAGAAAAAAATTCTCTACTTAAGGGTAAGTTCTAGTACAAATTTGCTAATAAGTTTTTAAGGCAGTAAAATCGTACGATTTTTTTCTCAAACTACATATATGTATATATCACATTACTTTAAAAAATTAATTCTTGTAAATATGTATGTATATATATCCAAAGGTTTCTAGGAAACGACTCTAACGATTTTGATGGAATTTTGGATTCAGATAATGTTTTTAATTTTAAGGTTATCTGGAGACATTTGTACAAAGTTTCACGTACTCGAAATTATTTATAATTATTAATTCTAAGAAGGCACAAAAGATTCACTAAAAAATGAAAGTTAAAAGACATTTCAAATAAAACAAACTACTATATACTATAGTTAGTTCGATGAGTGTATGAAATTTCTGCGTGTTAGATAAGGTGCAAATTATTTCAACAAAACTCAACATAATAGTTATTCTGTGTANAGGATAACAGACGCAGCCTTGTCATAATGTCCTACAGCTTCTTTGGGGTTTGCGGAAGGGCCTTTACAGCGGTGACAGGTAATAAGATCAACGGAAATAAGGTCAATTGACTTTATTTCCCACCCTGGTGCGGAAATGCCATATGATCCAAATAGTTTAATACACATATAATATGAACTGGCACCGACAGAGCTACAAGGAAAAATATCGTATTTTAGCAAATTTTAATGGATTAGAGAAATGATCTACAGTCATAAAGTTATGTAACACCACTCAACGGCGCTGAGATTCTTGCTTGGGTCTTATGCTTGACAGTTCGTAGCTTGGAAACAAACAAAAAAAAACTTCTGAAAAGGTGCGTTTGCTGTGCACTGACCATTGGAAATATTTAATACTGCCGAAAAATAAACCGAAAATACTGCAGCCGTACTGTACCTGCTTTCTTTACATGTACAGGGTGTTCTGTAAAAGTGTTCAATGAGTAAAGGGGGGTGATAGGAAAGTCAAGACGCCCCAGAACGTTAAGAGGGGAGGCTGGGACGGTGGGGGAAGAGGGGTTCAATATAAAAATTTGGAGAGTTGCAGGGAGAAAATAGTTGTCAGTACATTTAGAAAAAAATTCTCTACTTAAGGGTAAGTTCTAGTACAAATTTGCTAATAAGTTTTTAAGGCAGTAAAATCGTACGATTTTTTTCTCAAACTACATATATGTATATATCACATTACTTTAAAAAATTAATTCTTGTAAATATGTATGTATATATATCCAAAGGTTTCTAGGAAACGACTCTAACGATTTTGATGGAATTTTGGATTCAGATAATGTTTTTAATTTTAAGGTTATCTGGAGACATTTGTACAAAGTTTCACGTACTCGAAATTATTTATAATTATTAATTCTAAGAAGGCACAAAAGATTCACTAAAAAATGAAAGTTAAAAGACATTTCAAATAAAACAAACTACTATATACTATAGTTAGTTCGATGAGTGTATGAAATTTCTGCGTGTTAGATAAGGTGCAAATTATTTCAACAAAACTCAACATAATAGTTATTCTGTGTAGTGTTTTTTTAATCATATGTTATTTTGATTTAATTTGGTTTTTTAAACAGGTAGCAATCGTACTAAATGTAATTGAAAATTAAGCCCTTTCAAAGCCGTTTTGGATGATACCCTTAGTGTAGTAATTAATTGAAATTAATTGAATTACATTTTTTGACAGGCGGCAAACCATCTCATGTTCCATATCCATATTGTTACAATTAATTTAACCTATCATATACATTGAATTTAATTTTTAAGCAAGTGGCAGCCCTGTTAAAAATAGTTTCAAACTATAACCTTATTAAACTTTTCGGTCTGACTCCAATATTGTTATACACATTTCAGTTACCTAATTCCCTTGAATTAAAGTTGAGTTTAATTTTTAAACAGATGGTAATCCCCCCACATGTTGTTTAGAAATAAAGCCTTTTCAAAAACATCTCGATTGATATCCATATTGTAGTATTCATTTAACTTAATTGCATTTGATTTTTTAGCAGGTGGCAACCCTTTTTATGTTCTAACCTAGATATAAACCTTCTCCGCGGCGATATGAATACGTAGGTAACAATGTTTCCACAATCGGACCTCGATACCATGCAGTCTATCGATGTCAAACTTCAAGCAACTTTATTTTCGTTGGTTTGGTCGAATACTTGGACATTCTCCCACTCTATTTACTTGATTTAAAACATTTCTTCTTCTTCTTCTTTTTTGGCGCTGTAACCGCCTAAGCGATTTTGGCCGAGTTCAGCAAAGCACGCCAGTCGTTTCTCCTCTGTGCCAACTGACGCCAATTGGAAACGCCATGTGAAGCCAAGTCCTTCTCCACCTGATCTTTCCATCGCAGTGGGGGCCTCCCTCTTCCTCTGCTACCACCAGCGGGTTCCGAGTTGAATACTTTCAGAGCTGGAGCGTCGGTGTCCATTCGAACGACATG
>NW_016157466.1:108194-111783 GCF_001687245.7 Rhagoletis zephyria
GCGAGATGTTGAAGAATCTCGCTTTGACGCGGATTGTGGCCACCGGGGTGAACGACAGTACTCGGCGACGGAGTCTCTCTCCCACCACAAATCCAACACCGAATTTGCGCTCCTTTACATGGCAGCTGTAGTAGACGTCGCAAGGCCCCAGACATTGCTTGCCTTGCCCCGTCCAACGCATTTCTTGGATGGCGGTGATGTCAGCTTTTGTCCTTGCGCGGACATCAACCAGCCGGGCAGAGGCACTTTCCCCATTAAGGGTCCGGACATTCCAGGTGCATGCCCTCAAATCGTAGTCCTTTAAACGTTTGCCGTGGTCGTCATCATAAGGGGGGGTCTCATCCGAGGCTTTGCCTTGCTTCTTCACTGGAAGTGGTTTTTACGTGGCGGGTCCCAAGCCCAGCGCACAACCCATTGCTGGGACGGGGGTGGTTTCGCAACCAAATACACGTTTATATAGCGAGCCGCTTGCTCCAAGCAGACACCCGCTTGCAGCCGCACCTACTGGTGAACAGACGCTGCAGACTTCAGTGAGCCCTTATACCGAATAACTCGGAGTGGCCCCACCGAAGCTCCCTCTCTTTCTACCGTGACCCAAGGCTCCACTCGGATTGGTTACCGCATCTCGCACATGGGTTGCTCACGTTGCCCAGAGTGCGCGAACGAGGACGCAAGAGTCGGGAGTAACATTTACAGTTTTAAATATTGTAACACGTCGTTTCTGAACATTCTGAGTTAAAATTTTCATAAAAATAATTTTGGCCACCTAAATCGATCAAATACCCCTATGTGCGATGGAAGTGGACCACTTACAAGAAGAAAAAGAATTAGAAGAACAGGAGATAAATTTTCTATCGGATATGAACAAGGAAATATTCCGTTAGTTGAATTAAAAATAGGCAAACACAAACTAATATGCTTAATTGACACCGGATCCTCAACAACACTGTTAGACAAAAACGCACTCCCAAACTACAAAAGGATCAAATTAGACAGGCCAATAATATTTAACACATTAAACGGACAAAGTCATACAGAATATGAGGTTATTACCGAAATACCTGAAGAATTTAATAATCCAAATTTAATGGCTTGGAAGGGACTCATAGGTCAAAACATTTTAAGAAGATTGGGAGCAATAATTAATTTAGAAGAAAATTACCTCGAAGTAAATAAAAATAAAATAAGCTTTCTAGGCGCTTGTCCTTACAAGTACGAAAACATCCACTTGTTGGAAAGCCTAGGAAATGACTCAGAAGTACTAAACAAACTTATAAAGACTGACATGAACAAAGAAGAACAGAGAGAGCTAGAAAAACTTATATATAATAACAGTGATATTTTCTTTAAAGAAGGCGAATCTTTAAGCCATACCCATGAGGTGCAACACGAGATTGTCACCACAACTAAAAATGCTGTATATTCTAAAATATACAGGTACCCAAAGGTTCACGAAGAAGAAATTAATAAACAAATTGACGAAATGCTAAAACAAAAAATAATAGTAGAAAGTACGTCCCCATATAACTCATAATTGTGGATTGTTCCAAAAAAAAATCGACAGCTCAGGAAAGAGAAAATGGAGGATCGTAATTGACTATAGGAAACTAAATGAAGTCACAATAAGTGATAAATTTCCAATTCCAAACATAGAAAATATTTTAGATAAACTGGGCAAAGCACAATACTTCACAACCCGTGACTTGGCTAAAGGTTTCCACCAAATGCTAGTCAAGGAAGGAGATAGGAAAAAAACAGCACTCTCCACACCCCTACGTCATTACGAGTTCATTCGAATGCCATTCGGATTGAAAAACTCACCTGCCACATTTCAAAGGCTAATAAATTCAGTTTTAAGAGAATACATAAACAAGATATGCGTTGTCTATCTCGATGACATACTGATCTTTAGCACAAGCAGACAGTACGTACAATAAGGTGCAACTAAAACTTATAGAACTTTTTGGCTCTAGCCTGAAACTCGTTAAATGTAGCTACCACGCCAAAGAAATGACCAGTATAGACGAAACACAAAATCACAAATTCGAGACTGGACATAGTGGTATAACCGAAACTTACGACAACATTAAGAAGAAAATATATTTCAATAACCTTAAAGAATTAGCGCAAAAATATATTAACAACTGTGACATTTGCAACAAAGCAAAATACTACAGGAATCCACCGAAACCCAAATTCCATACCACAGAGACACCAACAGATATAAATCAAATTGTACACATAGACGTTTATAAACTTAAAAAACATAGCTTCGTTACATTTATTGCTAAATTTTCTAAACAAGCAACAGCTTTATTCCTTGAAGACAGAAACAGTCAGACAATTATCGAAAAGCTCGGACTCTTTTTCTCAATGAGAAACAAACCCATCAAAATTATAACAGAAAATGAATTGAACTCAGTAAACGTTAAAGACTTCCTAAGACAAGAAAATATCGACATACATTTTACTAAACCAAACAGCCACACAGGCAACTCAGACATAGAAAGACTTCATAGCACAATATCCGAAAAGTTTAGAGAGCTAGAAGCTGAAAAATCTGAATTGTCAACCCCAGAAAAAATTTTCAAAAGCATAGAATTTTATAATAAATCTATACACAGTGCAACCAAATAAAAACCACAAGATATAGCGGAAGTAAAAACTAATAAGAATACCATTAACGAAAGGCTAAACAAACTAAAAAACAAAATTATAAGCAATAAAAATGAAAAAAGAAACATATATACAGGACCAACAGGAAGGTTACATCAAGAACTATAAAGAACTTAGGCATAAGCATGAACCTAGATATAAAAAGTCTAAATTAGAAAATATCCATCCAAAAACACTAAACGCAAAAAGAACTTTTCAGATGCAATTAATACTGATACTTTTACTGCTGACGCTGACGATAACAACGGCAACACTAACGATACAACCAGGGTGGGCAAAAACTCGGAGTTCGAGCGAGCGAGTGAGCAAACTCCTACTCAATGCCTCGCAGACAACGAGGAGCTCGCAGCTCGTACTCGTAGCAGCAATGAGGCGAGGCACGAGAAGTTTGGCTCGCTCGCCAATCGAGCGAGCGCTGCTTGTTTGCTCGCGCTCCTATTAAATGAGCGAGGCTGTTGGGTGTTGCCTCGCTCGCAGTGCGAGGCGAGTAGCTGTCTGCATACTTGCTCTGCTAGGAAAGACGAGTAAGCGACGAGCGAGCGCTCCGAGTGTACTCTACAACACATGCATTTTTGTGCATAAAAATGTGGGAATGTATGTCAATAGATTATGTACGAAAGTATTTTAATAATTGTATGTACATATGCATTAGGGCGGGTCGATTTAAAAATCGCTCATTGCTCTGTGAAAATCGTATTCTAGGGATCAAAATAAGAAACTTTGCCGAAGGAACCATACCTCTAAAACGAATTCTGATGTCCCCCAATTTGGGTCGAACTTTTGGGTAGGGGCAAATTTTGAAAAATCCCACTTTGACCCATTTAGAGTGCTCCAATCGAGTCCAAATGTATGACCGACCCCCACTAACTTTGGACGGCCGATCCACCCATGCCAGTGGCACACCCCCTGGAAC
>NW_016157466.1:114898-118457 GCF_001687245.7 Rhagoletis zephyria
TCTACTTGTAGCAGTTATGCTGTATACCTGAATGAAATATAGTCCTTGGTGAAAAAATTTATTTTTGGCCTGTTGTTCAAGGACATGTGTGCATGTATATATGGATATGTAGACATGGGAAAATTTGCGTAAACCAAGAATAGAGACCGGTTCGCATACAACTTTGGCGTTGCGTTGGCGTCGAATTTCAAAGCAGCCGTCCACATATCAAAAATTTGGCAACGCTAAGGCCAACACAAAGCAGAAAGATCGCTGCGTCGGTCGCCAGCTGTTGCAAATAAATAAAATAAAGTGAAATGTTTTTTCCTTTTAATCAAATGAAGGCAAGAAATATAATTTTTCATGCAATTATTGATTTGAAATATTAATTTATCTCTTGTTAATATGTTAATTTAGTGGCCAAAGTAGTCTCTGCCAAGCTTCATTGTAGAACGCAGACTTTTATCTTGCGTTCTGTCAAACCAACGCCAACTACAAAGTCAACGCGAAAGTTCTATGTGGGCCAGCCTTAATTATCAAATAGTAGTTTGTTTTATCCAACATACATATACATATATGTATGGGGCTAAACCAGGAATATTCATTTGAAAATGCTGATGTCCTACTCATTTATGAAATGAAAGACAAAATAATGATTTTTATAAATATTATGTTCTCATTTATACATATGTAACATAGTTACTTAGTCAAATTACTTAGTAATTACTTGTATGTAAGAATACAACAACAAATTATTTATCAGGAGCATCGCCCCTTGCATATTGAAAAAAAGTAATAAAAGCTCTCAAAAAAGCAAAATCGCTACAGCGAAAAGTGTTTGAAAAACCGCATAAATTCAAATCCGCATAAAAAAGAACCGCATAAAACGAAATTTTATAAGAAATTATTGAACATTAAAAACATTATACCTACATAGATATGTATGCACATATGTGCCTACCTAGTAGATAAAACTGGTCCAAATAGCACGAATCTATCCTTCTGTGCATGAGAATATATACAAACTTATGTGTGTATACATATGTATGTATATACATATCTGCATGCGTTTATACAATCCTTTAAGCTCGGAACACTTTGACGACTGCAACTTCACGACGTAACGACAGCGACATCATTTTGTCGACAAATGTCGCCTTGAAGCCAGCTTCTTAAACATTTTGAAGACCTCAGCGACATAGCAAACAGCTGATTTTAAAGTTTGACATTTTGGTATATTTATTTCACAAATTGTGTATTTTTATTTAAGTAAATAAGAAAAACATGAACAATCAAGAATATGTGATTAATTTTGCGACAATTTAATTTTGCAGCACTACATCTACTCATTGTCGCCGGCAAAATTAGAAATAGATTTAATTTGGCGACGTCGACAATTGCAGTCCTGCAGCCAAGATGTCGTGCTGTCGTCAAAATAATTGTGTCCGTAAGAACGTGTGTATTTAAAATTTGACAGATGCTGCTTGTCGCTTGCTGTCGTCAAAGTGTTCCGAGCTTTACTCGAAATTCTTATGGTCTGATTATGCATACTTCGCATAACGCGTATAGCGTCCTCAAAACTTAACATAATGACAAACAACATCCTTACAGAACAGGAAATAAAAGAATTAGAAATAGATATTTTAAAACTCCAAAACATTGAATTAACAACCGCAGAGTACCAGGAAAATAAATTACTGTTTATAATAAAAGTCCAAACCGAAATAATCCCATTAAGAAGATCATTAGTCACTCCAATAAACAATAATAAGTATGTTACACTAAAATTCAAACCACACGAAATAATATATTATAAAAATAACACATTTGATTATACGCATAATTTAAATATAAGAAATTTACAAGAAATTAAACTATGTATTTATAGTAATACATGCAACAGCACAAACAAAAATTTAACAGAAATAGTAGAAATCGAAAATGGTTTGATTTTATTAAAAAACTCACCAGGCTATATTCTAACCAGGAATTGTGACAATAGAAACATACTACTAAAAATAAACTATCTGCTCACCTTCCATAATTGTACAATAAATCTAAATAATCAAACTTTCAAAAATACAAACAAACAGTTCAAAGATAATTTTGTATTACCAAATTACATAAAAGTCAACAACACCAAAGTTGAACCAGCTTTCGACGAAATAATATTAAATAATATTCAAAATGTAGAGAAAATAAAAGAACTAAAGTATCATAAAGTAAGTCATTCACAATTCGCTGTTGTAATATTCATAATAATTTTAATAACTATCATATAACTGATTATTGCCGTTACCCTTGCACATACGAAATATAAAAACATTAAAATAAAAATCCAGGAGTATTTTCAAACAAAGGAGCTACGTCAACTCCACCGCCAACTTACATTCATTCCGGCTATTAACTGGGCAAGGTAGCAACCTTTCCTTTTGCGAATCTTTCTATTATCCTTTCAGTGTCAATTTCAATATCTAAGTGTACGTGTAAAAGTGCTAGACCTATCAGTCTTTCTTCATTCATGGTACTACGAAACCATGATTTAGCCGGCGAAGGGTTGAAAAACTTCTTTCGGAAGTAGCGTTACTAGCTGGAAGTGTGACCAGAATGCGGAGAAGTTTGTTAGTCAATGGAAAAGCATATTCGTCGCATTTACCAAGGACTTCTGTTGCTGATTTTGGGAATGGCTTTTCTCTTTCCTTATTTGTCCATCGTTCTAACCACACTTTATACACTCCTTCCAAATTGATACCGTCGTTTTCTAAGAAAAGTTCGTATCGTTTTCCAAGCGATTTTACGCGTTCGATAGCATTATTTTTTTGGTCAGGCGTATTATATTCCCCCATTTTAGATGGAAGTAATAAGTTCAAATCAAAAATGTTTAATGTCTCCTTCGGCAATCTTTCTCGGAGATCGAGCAAAATATTATCCAATTGTGGTATTAATATTGCCTTTCGATAATAATCTTTAGCGTTATACGCACGATAATTAGCCCGAAAATTTTGTCTATTCGCACTCCGAGGTAGGACAATGTCAAAATCCCAATTCCTAAGCGATATCGGTAACTTTTGAAAACATATCAGAAAAATGTGTGTCAGCATTTTCTCTATGATTTCGAAGAATATTCAGTGCCATTGACGGCTTCGCTAGCACGATTCAAGTCAAGCGCGGGCTCTTGGAGAAGTAAACTTTTAATTTAACTTTTAACTTTTTATTATATTTTTCAAGTCATTAATATTTTTATGCGCAATCAAATGTCTGGTTACATAGTTGAAAGTGGGATTTCCTACATACATCAATGGATAAGCAAAAATAAGTAGAAGTACATAATAAGCATAATATGTAAGAAATACATATTAATCAAAATAAACGTAGAATAAGCATAATATTGTTATAAATAATACTGTTAGCTTGTAAGTAAGTTCAATTCTGAAGAACCAATAAAGAAGTGAAAAGCAAATTTAAACCTTGTTTTTTTTATTGAGCTGAAGCTCAACTTCCGTAAGTCGCGCGCCGCGCTCGTGCCCCGCGTACCTCGCGCAACAGTTTTCGGCTGGACACTATTCGGTCAGGTGTATGC
>NW_016157466.1:118482-122523 GCF_001687245.7 Rhagoletis zephyria
AGTATCGGTCATATCTATAGCACACCATTTCAAAGTGATATTGTGTGCCACTTAAGTTTATTTATTTATTTTTAAGAATTTTCAATTAAAATATAGTTCATTCTCAGACAAACCCCATATAAACCCAAGTTTAATAATTTGCAGAAAACTACAAAAAAGTGCAACAAATTTGCACCTAAATTTCAAACTTTTTTCTCGGAAGTGTTAGAATTTTTTTGAGTACACAGTTTTTTCGCTCCTTCAATTCTAGTCTGCTAATGTGCAAGTTTCAAGTGGCTAAAAGTTACCGTTGTTTTTTTAGAATTTTTTTCGCCAACGGTGTTGCGGATTTCCTCCATATACGAATAAATTGAGTTTATTCATTATATGGAAGCCAATGCGACAAAAAAAAATTCTAAAAAATCAACGGTAATTCGTACCCACTTGAAATTTGCACATCTTCAGTTTAAAATTGAAGGGGCTAAAAAACTGTACTCGAAAAAATTCTAAAACTTCCAAGAAAAAAGTTTGAAATTTAGGTGCAAATTTGTTGCACTTTTTTGTAGTTTTCTGCAAATTATTAAACTTGGGTTTATATGGGGTACCCGCTCTTCGGAATACGCTAACCTTCCAAAGCGATATTCAGCTAACGCATACGCTATGCAAATTGTGCGAGTTAGAAAAAGCTCCTAGAAAAAAGTTCCTAACGATGGAAGAGAAACCACCATCATGCATCAGATGGCCGTTTTATTGTAAAACTCCCGTTAAAATCAGACATACCGTTAGGTGAATCACGTAGCCTTTCTGTGCGTCACTCTACGCCGCGGCCCTCCTTCCCCCTCTCCCGCCACGCTGTAAGGCAGGTAGATTTATTTTTTGTATACGTTGAAATACAATTTTTATATATTTTAGATATCGAGGGCTTATATTCAATAATACCCTCTATCTGCACACTTTTCACAAAGATGAGATTCTGATATAAAAATCCACCTAAGATTTAACTGTCATCGGTGATATTAATGCTACCTTATATAACGCTTGACAGAAGAATTTACACTATTATTATACACTCATCAATCAGGTGTATGCATCTCTACCCGCTCTTCGGAATACGCTAACCTTCCAAAGCGATATTCAGCTAACGCATACGCTATGCAAATTGTGCGAGTTAGAAAAAGCTCCTAGAAAAAAGTTCCTAACGATGGAAGAGAAACCACCATCATGCATCAGATGGCCGTTTTATTGTAAAACTCCCGTTAAAATCAGACATACCGTTAGGTGAATCACGTAGCCTTAGGTTTTTTCAACAAATTATAACAAAAACTTGCTCCAGCTTTTGCTGAAAGGTAAATAAAAGCTCTGTGTACATTTTTAGTGCATAATTTCAAAAATACCAAATGAGTTGTATCACTTTTGAAGATCGTGTGCGATATATTACCTTAAACGAGAAATTTGGAAAAAAAAACTAAAAGTTTTTTTTTATTTTAATATTCAATCGTAACCATTTTTTAGGCGTGCACAAGATTATTTATAGAGTAAGAAATCGTGTAAAACTCTTCCGTCAACGTGAAAAATTAAAACAATGGGTATGTAGATACCATCAGGCCGATTCTGAACAGGAGTTTTCTCTCTTTTCCTTTCCTCCTATCATGAATAAAAACTCCCTGCGGATTTTTTATATTAAATGGCGGAGCTGTCAAAAAGTATCAAATAGCTCCTTCAAAATTTTCGGGGAAAATGCTACTTCCTGGGAGTTAATTATTGAAGGATTTCTTTCTCGGGAGAAACAAATTCCCGGAGAACAAACTCCCTGGGAGTATTCAGAATTGGGCTGTATGAATGTATGTACATATGTATGCCAAATCGAACTTTCTGATACTACTTTTTGTATATTTCCGCGGTGAACGTATGTAGGAAATCCCACTTTCAACTATGTAACCAGACATTTGATTGCGCATAAAAATATTAATGACTTGAAAAATATAATAAAAAGTTAAAAGTTAAATTAAAAGTTTACTTCTCCAAGAGCCCGCGCTTGACTTGAATCGTGCTAGCGAAGCCGTCAATGGCACTGAATATTCTTCGAAATCATAGAGAAAATGCTGACACACATTTTTCTGATATGTTTTCAAAAGTTACCGATATCGCTTAGGAATTGGGATTTTGACATTGTCCTACCTCGGAGTGCGAATAGACAAAATTTTCGGGCTAATTATCGTGCGTATAACGCTAAAGATTATTATCGAAAGGCAATATTAATACCACAATTGGATAATATTTTGCTCGATCTCCGAGAAAGATTGCCGAAGGAGACATTAAACATTTTTGATTTGAACTTATTACTTCCATCTAAAATGGGGGAATATAATACGCCTGACCAAAAAAATAATGCTATCGAACGCGTAAAATCGCTTGGAAAACGATACGAACTTTTCTTAGAAAACGACGGTATCAATTTGGAAGGAGTGTATAAAGTGTGGTTAGAACGATGGACAAATAAGGAAAGAGAAAAGCCATTCCCAAAATCAGCAACAGAAGTCCTTGGTAAATGCGACTAATATGCTTTTCCATTGACTAACAAACTTCTCCGCATTCTGGTCACACTTCCAGCTAGTAACGCTACTTCCGAAAGAAGTTTTTCAACCCTTCGCCGGCTAAAACATGGTTTCGTAGTACCATGAATGAAGAAAGACTGATAGGTCTAGCACTTTTACACGTACACTTAGATATTGAAATTGACAATGAAAGGATAATAGAAAGATTCGCAAAAGGAAAGCGCAAAATTGAATTTTCAATCTAAATCATTACAAGAAAAATTTGGTAGGTTACTTAATTACATCCTTCATTTTACCAATATTGTAAGCAAGAAATAACACCCCTATTGCGAATGTCGACTGGCAGTAGATAAACGACTATTAAGCGATTGTCGATTATCGATGCTATTGAGAGTGTCGCTTAGTCGCTCAATTAGCGAATGTGAATACTTTTTAATCGCTCATCCTTCTATTGCTGTTTTTTAGTCGTTGGAGTTTGCGTCTATAAAATTTAGATAAGAAAGTGTTACTATAATGGATAAAAAGTAAGTCAATTAAAGTGGAAGTTGTAAAAAAATTGTGAAATATACATATGTATGTATGTATCTGAATTACAGATCAAAAATTGTAAGCAACAAAAGGAAACTTGCGCGGAAGGTCGAGCTGATGCAGGAGAATGAGGACATAGGCAAAGGAATTTTCGGAAAGAGTAGGGGCGGAAGCTCCGCTTCTATTGTGAAAGATATGCAATATATCTTGTGCATATAACTCCGGCTACGTCATCCGCAGTGTTTTTGCGCAGAACCAACATGAAAGTGTCCAAAAAACTGCATAATTTATTAATTAATTAATGCTCGGAAATTTGAAATCTTTATTTTAAATTAAAGTTTAATTATTTCATTACACTTGCATGTTAAAGTTTTTAAACTCGGGTCACGCGTTTGGACACAAATACCCAACATCATTGTATAAATATCTAAACTGTAACGCATTTCTTAAACTTCCATTAAGTTTATTAATGAGGAAAGCAGCTTCTCCTGCAAATCCTGTAAAACTTACAAACCGTGAAGCATCTGGAACGTAAAATATAATAAAGTTCACATAATTACATACCCTTCATCTTCCAACTCCAAGGGATCCGACGAATTTCGTAATTCCCACCTTGCTTTAGCCAACTCTACTAATCTATTAGCTTCCACATCCTCATCACTAAACCATATTTCAACTGTATCAATTTTTTAAATTTTATAATAAAAGCAATTTTTTTAAAAATGATGTAAATGAAACACTAAAGAAATAAATGTAAACAAACAAACAGCTGTTTACAATTCAGTCAACCATTCACAATAGTACCAATTTTTATCGATCAAGTTACACAATAGCAAAATAAAAGATGATCGACTCGATCGACAAATTTCTATTATACTGTCAGTCGACACTCGCAATAGGGGCCTAAGTATTTATAATGTATATATTGCATTAATAAACCCAAGGTATAACCTTACATCTTGTGTTTTTTTTTTTTTTA
>NW_016157466.1:122716-163808 GCF_001687245.7 Rhagoletis zephyria
TGTGAATACTTTTTAATCGCTCATCCTTCTATTGCTGTTTTTTAGTCGTTGGAGTTTGCGTCTATAAAATTTAGATAAGAAAGTGTTACTATAATGGATAAAAAGTAAGTCAATTAAAGTGGAAGTTGTAAAAAAATTGTGAAATATACATATGTATGTATGTATCTGAATTACAGATCAAAAATTGTAAGCAACAAAAGGAAACTTGCGCGGAAGGTCGAGCTGATGCAGGAGAATGAGGACATAGGCAAAGGAATTTTCGGAAAGAGTAGGGGCGGAAGCTCCGCTTCTATTGTGAAAGATATGCAATATATCTTGTGCATATAACTCCGGCTACGTCATCCGCAGTGTTTTTGCGCAGAACCAACATGAAAGTGTCCAAAAAACTGCATAATTTATTAATTAATTAATGCTCGGAAATTTGAAATCTTTATTTTAAATTAAAGTTTAATTATTTCATTACACTTGCATGTTAAAGTTTTTAAACTCGGGTCACGCGTTTGGACACAAATACCCAACATCATTGTATAAATATCTAAACTGTAACGCATTTCTTAAACTTCCATTAAGTTTATTAATGAGGAAAGCAGCTTCTCCTGCAAATCCTGTAAAACTTACAAACCGTGAAGCATCTGGAACGTAAAATATAATAAAGTTCACATAATTACATACCCTTCATCTTCCAACTCCAAGGGATCCGACGAATTTCGTAATTCCCACCTTGCTTTAGCCAACTCTACTAATCTATTAGCTTCCACATCCTCATCACTAAACCATATTTCAACTGTATCAATTTTTTAAATTTTATAATAAAAGCAATTTTTTTAAAAATGATGTAAATGAAACACTAAAGAAATAAATGTAAACAAACAAACAGCTGTTTACAATTCAGTCAACCATTCACAATAGTACCAATTTTTATCGATCAAGTTACACAATAGCAAAATAAAAGATGATCGACTCGATCGACAAATTTCTATTATACTGTCAGTCGACACTCGCAATAGGGGCCTAAGTATTTATAATGTATATATTGCATTAATAAACCCAAGGTATAACCTTACATCTTGTGTTTTTTTTTTTTTTAAATAGTACAGCGTGGCGACGAATAACTATTACCCAGGTTTTTTTGAGAAGTTAAAGGGTCCTTTATAGATTTTGCAAAAAAAGTATTTTATTGTTAATTTTCCACAGATTTTACTTTAGTTGTATTAACTAGTTTTCAAATTTTAATTCTTATTTACATTTGCCAGCAGTGTAAACTTTGAGAGAAAAGTTCATTTGGCACGCAGGTCTTCGTTAGTTAATTTATTCCTTATCTTCTGTAACCATACGCAAATTTTCTCCGTTTTGAGTACCTTATACTCCCCCTTTTATGCAACATAAGACCTCATACTCAAAAATCGAATAGACTCAGAACTGGTGACTAGGACGGCCATTCATTCGACCAACCTTATACAGATTTTTTTTGTAATTTTTTATACAGAGCCTAAGAAAAAATACACCTGAAAAAGACTTGCGTGTTAAGTGAACCTTTCTCTGAAAGTTTAAACTGCTGGCAATCGTAAATAGGGGTTAGAATTTAATAACTATGTAATTAATAAAACTAATGTAAAATCTGTGGAAAATTAACAATAAAATACTTTTTTCGCAAAATATATAAAGGACCCTTTTATTTCTCAAAAACCGGGGTAACAGTTATTCGTCGCCACGCTGTACATACAATTGTTTTATTAGACCTTGCACCAAATTCACAAAATGAAAAGTAATACATATTATATCACAAAACACTTTACTTCACACTTCATAAAAAATACTCGAACCTATATTTCCATGAAAATTAAATTAGGGTTAGATGCCTGTAATTTAACGTTATTTGACAAGCTGATCCCAATTTTGGCTTTTGGTAACTTTAACGAAAGCTTAACTTATTTTATTTTATCCATTTTAGTGCAGTTTTAACTAAAGTTTCTTGCTAAAATATCAAGAATCACACATTTAAATTTCCAACATAAAAGCTACCCGATGCACTAAACACTCTTTTTGAGTTCACTGAGGAAGGTGGTTCGCAGTGATACTTCATTGCCAGTGTAAACAAATTTGGAAATTCTTTGCGACTATAATATTAATAGATTGGTGTTTACACATTTGTTAGTTTTTGGCCGGACTTCTCCTCCGATTTGTGGCGTGCGCATTGCTGTCACACACTCCGAACGGCGATTGTATTTTTATGAGAAGCTGTTTTTTCTGTTTCTGTATCAGAGCCGATTTCGTCAAAGCATTGCCAAATATCCTGATCTCGCTCTTCAGTAGAAGCTTTCACTAGAATTTGGTATTTTCCATATGATTCATAGGTTTCTACGTGCTAACTGATTTATATGTTCACCATCTACCCAGTTTATAGATTTATTGAAGTCAGAAAAGAAAACCAGTTTTGAAACGTGTGTCACAAAATATTGCAACAATAAAGCCTTAAAGGGCGATTTGGAAAGCGAAGCGATATGTAACCATAGAGCGCAAATGAACAAATTAAAAAAAATATAAGTTTCAAGATCTGAAAGTTTTTTAGCTGACGGTGGTAGAAGTAGCAGAAATGTAAAGTGTTATCTATTCCACAAATGTGGTTGAGTCCGAGCACTGGCTGTTGAGCAAAACTTCTCTGCTTCGCACACAAGCGCATGTGTGTGATAGTGTGAGTGCCCACCTCTGATGTATACACATAAATAATTCAAAGAAATTATGATACACAAGTATTGTATTTTATCGGATTTTATTTATATTCTCCTTCAACATAAGCACATGCATATATGCATGCACATTAGAGTGGTTCAATTTTTTTTTTTTTTGGAAATACATAAACGCTACCTCGAATTATTGTTATTTGTGATAAAAATAAACGAAACGTGGTTTTTTATTTTGAAAAAAAAAAGTCTTTTTAGAGGTCGCGATGGTCGGTTTTTTATAAAAACGCTGATATTCTCAAGTTTTTTATTTTCTTAACATGTTAAAATGCAGCTAAAAATGTGGTTTTTGCATATAATTACTCTGGTATATTGAGGACTGCATACCTTTCCTGGACAGTTAGAATGGGCCTAGTTCCCAAAAATATGCTCTTGAAAAGATACTCCTCAAGTTAAAACGTTGATACTGAACGATTTACGCATTGTCATGGGTTGGAAATTGTTACCAGGGGGTTTCTGGGGTTGCTAATTAGAAATATGAAGTCAGTTTTTCAAAATTTAAAATGGCGGATCCAATATGGCCATCAAATTAAAAAAAAAAAAAATGGAAAATTAAAACGTTGATACTGAACGATTTACGCATTGTCATGGGTTGGAAATTGTTACCAGGGGGTTTCTGGGGTTGCTAATTAGAAATATGAAGTCAGTTTTTCAAAATTTAAAATGGCGGATCCAAAATGGCTACTGGCAGTTTTTGAGTTCGCTGATTACGAATCTGAAGTTCTTTTTTTTAATCAAAATGGCGGATCCAATATGGCGATCAAATTAAAAAAAAAAAAAATGGAAAATTAAAACGTTGATACTGAAGGTTTTAAGCATTGTCAAGGGTTGAAACTCGTCTCCAGTGGGTTTCTGGGGTTGTTGATTACGAATATGAAGTGAGATTTTTAAAATTGAATTTCTTGAGGATTCTTTAATTAAAAAAGATTCGGAATAAACGATGTTAATGAAGGGATATTCTGCCCAAATCCCAAATAAAACTTGTATTTTCTAACTGTAGTCCTAAAATTTCACGTCCATGTCTAGGGGTTTGTCGCCTAAAAGAGGAATCTTGCCATACAAACATTATGTCTAGACAGGTATTATGCATATCGGAATCCGCAATAAAATTTACAATTTCGACCTTGCCAAAAATATCTCATCCTAAGTTTTCGAAAACCAATTACACAAAATTTATGACTCACAAAACAAAACACCTCGTCACAAAAAAAAATTTAAAAGAGAATTAAACAAGGATTACTATGGTACGATCTCCCCAATTTACTGGTTTTCACTATGTAAATCAACTTCAAAAAGTTCAACAGTTTATAGCTAACGTAGCTTTAGGACAATCATAAGCATATTGTATATACAAATATTAAGCTCGTTTCTTTAGCTTTAAAACGACGTTAATATGAAGTCTCTACGAACGATTTGAAGAAGTGCATACATGATTAGTCAGAATCACGAAAAAATCCAAGCTTTGACAGATCATATCGTCACTACCTTGTAACGCAAACTATTGAATGCGAAAATGGATACTTTTCAGGAGAGCAAAAAAAAACTGTTGCAAAAAAAGTTGTTGTCATTAGGAAAAAGTGTGGGATTCGATACCTTGTATATTTATATTGAGAATATATTACGCTTTATTTTGGACCATATACTCTCAGTTGGGTTCAGCATTGGGGAATATGGACCCAAACGTAATACGGATGATTCTCCAGAGGAATGCTGTACAAGTGCTTCCTCAATTCGTGAGTGGCACGGCGCATTATCACAAACCAAAACCATGTCACCAAGGTTATTTCCTCCTTTTTCATTTTGCCAACAAATCCGCTCCAGTAAGCTGGACGTTTGGCCCTCTGGAAGCAGGGAGTTGTAGAGTGGCGCGGTGGCCAATTTTAAATTGGCTAGGTGACATTCGGAAAAACACATACAAATTTGTTTCATCCATCCATACTATTTGTTTACCATTATGAACGTATGCATTTAGTTTTCGTACATATTCGACTCGCTTTAATTTGTTATCCCGCGAGTTCATGGTTATTGGTTGCGTATGGACTGTTTTGCAACCGTACAAATTGCCCTCGAGATAGTTTGCCACTGCTCCTTTTCAAGTTTATAATGAGAAAATGTAAATTCCTATTGAGAAATCACAAATTCATAATGTGGTTCTTCACGCTTGCCTGGTTATCAGGTTATCAGCTTAAAAATAATTTTTCTGTAGTGTATTTTATTGTTGCACAGCAACAAAATACGCTACAGAAGAATTATATTTATCCAGATAACCTGATTATCAGGAACATCCACAATGAGAAATGTAAATTCATATTGAGAATATATAAATAAATAATGAGAAATATAAATTCATAATGGGAAAATACAAATTGAAATGAGAAAAAGGAAAATTCATAATGAGAAAATGTAAATTGATAATGAGAACATAGAAAATTATAACAATGAGGAGCGACAAGTACATTACTCTGGAGTCTGCAACCTAATGCCGCGATATTAGGTAATTTAAAGCAAACAGCAAAGGGCACTGCCAAAAAATTTATAATATGCAAGTATATTTACAACACGAAATTAAAGTTGGACAACGCATTTACACCCCCACTTGCATATCGACTAAGCGTAGAACATCTGTGTGGAATGTAGTTGTATGTTGTATTGCTCTTGCGCAGTCTCCTCCCGTTACACAGTTTTTTGCTTCATCCACTGCACTTTCGAGGTAATGCAATCTTTGCTCGCACTTGTAGTATACGTAGATGTGCCCTTACATTATGCTTTATTTTGGACCATATACTCTCAATGGGGTTGAGCATTAGGGAATATGGACCTAAACGTAATACGGATGCTTCTCCAGAGGAATGCTGTGCATGTGCTTTCTCAACTCATGAGTGGCACGGCTCATTATCACATACCGAAACCAAGTTGCAAAGGTTATTTCCTCCTTCTGTCTACTTTGCCAACAAATCCGCTATTAACTGCGAACTGCGAACTGTGAACGCCCCCTTCGCCTTTGTATGTGTAACACTCCAGCTGTGGTTATTGCACTAATAAGGTAGAAGTTTGGCCCTCTGGAAGCAGGGAGCTGTAGAAGGCGCGGTGGTAAATTTTTGATTGGCCACGTGACATTCGGCTAAACAAATTAAAATTTGTTTGATCCATCTATGCTATTTGTTTACCATTTTAAATATATGTGGCGGCTTATTCTATGAGTCCCATCTCCGTCAGGACAATAAATACATTAGTTTAATATCACTGGTTTACAGCAAAAATGTTCTCTGGATGGCACTATAAAATTCCTATGTAGAATTGCCCAGTGATCCCGAAAATCGAGTTATTAGTTTTTTATGGATACGCTTTCGAGATATTTGCAATCACGTATATCGTACGAACCAATTTAACAATCTTAATATGAAATAAGGCAAATGAAAGCTAATAAAATTCTCTATTAAACATATGTATATACATCACTTTGCGATAGGACTTATAGTTTCTGACATATTCATTAATCGTTTCAGTTTTTCTTATTTTTTTGTGAAAAAATTAAAAAAAACAAACTTTAACAGAAGAAAAATTTTAAAAATAACATGTTCTGTGCCAAATTTTTGCATTTGCGCTAAAGCCTGTTCGGTTACAAAAAAAATCAAGTTACTAATGAAAGAAATCGAGGGAGAAATAAATAAGTTATGAGTGATCAAATGAAAATACGCAAAGGTTTTTTGTATGAGAAAAATTAGCAGGAAAGAAAGTTACTCATACGCCACCTACACCCGAATAACATTGTTTTCTGCTTATATTTCATACAAAAAATCCTTGCGCATTTTCATTTGGTAGCTTCATTTTTTTTTGTTAAGGAACGGGCTTTTATTTAAAATTAAAACAAATATAACAAAACCGTAATTTTTTTAATTTTCCCATGTTAAAGTTTGAATTTTTTTAATTTTTTCACCAAAAAAACAAAAAATCTGGAATCATTAATTAATTTCTCCGAAAGTGTCAGACCTATCGAAAAGTGATCTATACGTGAATCATCGAGAATTTCATTACCTTTGATTTGCCGTATTTTGTGTTACGATTGTTTAATTAGTTCGTAAGATATACGTGATTAAGCGGAACCACTATTTTTTTTAAGCTGATTGACGGTAAATTGCAAATATCTCGAAAACGTATCCATAAAAAAAATTAACTCGATTTTCGGAATCACCGATCCACTCTACATAGGAATTGGATAGTAGCGTGTCGAGAACAAAAACAAAACTAAAATTTGTAATCCAGTGTATTTAGCCGATTATTTTATTTAGTTTAATTAAAATATGAATCAAATATATTAAGTGGACTTGAATTGCTTTTACATAACTATACTTAAATCAAATTTATTGAAGTGTTAATATCACACCGGCTAGCAACGACTAGGCGACCTTTTGCTTCGGCGACACACGGAAAACTTGGTTGTGAGTTGTTCGGTCATGGTTTTATTGGGATTGCGCGTTGTTCGGTCAGGGGTGTATTGCCGACCACTTCTGGTCCGGCACAGCAATCCCACATTCGGGCCTACTGACTCATCATTCGGCTCGAATGATGTCCTGCTGTATGTTTCCGCTAGTTTTTCCAACCGTTTCATATACTCTGCAACGGTTGATGTGTGTCCAGAGCCCTCATGCTCACCAACCTTCTGCACCTCGTATCTACCGTGAGATAAAACTTTCGTTACCTTGTACCGTACCATATTGAGTCCCCTTAATGCCGACTAACTCGTCTCCTCGGTACTTTGTTTCTTGTTTCCGTTTCTCATTAAAATTACGTAGATTTTCTTGTTGGGTCTTGTTAATATTCTCTTGCGCTTCTTTGCGCAGAGATTCTCTTTCCCTGTCTAATTCTTCGATCTCTGCCTCTTCCAAAAACTCTCCCAAATCTGGTACCTCACTCAGCCTCATTTCAATAACTGTCAACAACATAAAGGGTAAAACTTTCGTGCTTCTAGGTGGCGTATTATTAATCACTTGTTGCACTCTATCTAAGTGGGTTGGGGAGGGGGCGGTTTTGCGGGAAATTTTTCGCCTTATTCTAATTACCTTAAACGAGCAATTTGTGTATATGTATACGTATCCATAAGTTTCTCTAACGTAGCAAAATGAAAAATCGTTTAAAAAAGACTTTCGAAGTTGTATTTCTTCCAATTGTCAAAAACTTTTTATTTGTCACGGGGAAAATACCGTAAAAATTATTTGTATCGTGCGAATATCTATAGAAATTATCAGGGTTTGAAAAACTGTTAGCACAGCGACGACAGCCAAGGATTTGCTTTTTTATAAATTGTTATTGCTTTGCTTGCCGGCAATTACAAGTTCCTGATGAAGATCTTGCAGAAGCAATGAGCTAAGCCGACGACGCTTTAAAGGAATTTGAAGAAATGCGACAATATGCAGAAAAAACTTTCATTTGCTTTTCGAACACGTAGAAGAAGTATGCACCAACCTAGGTACAGAAATCAAAGTACCGCGATACAGCAGTCGCCAAAAGAATCGCTTTAATGTGAAAACCGGAGACGCCGAGGCATACTATCGCATTGCTTTTTACATTCCCTTCCTTGATACATATATTGCTCATTTGAAAAGCCGGTTCCTAAACCATAAATCAGTTTTAAATAACTTAAGTGTTTTGTTTCAAAAGTATGATTTTAACGAAAAAAAAACTGAAGAATTGTTTTCTTTCTATGAAAAAGTATTCGACTGCTCGAAACAAAACTTTCTTCTGGAGGTAAAAATGTGGAAAAAACGAGTTTCACACGAACATTTTCGAAATGCTCTCGAAGCATTACAAGTAGCTAATACAACGTCTTTTGGGAATGTTTTTAAGATCTTACGTATATTGGCACTTTTGCCCGTTTCAATAGCCACACCTGAACGAAGCTTTTCATGCCTGAAAAGAATTAAAACCTACTTGAGAAATACAACATGTCAAGAAAGACTCAACAGACTAGCATCTATGAATATTCACAAAGATATAAATGTTTCAGTTCACGAAAAATTTAATAACCGCCTTCACCCAAGGATCCATTAACTGTGCCTGACGCAGTCTGTGCTGTAGTGTATCCTCTAACATCAAACAACAAACTCTGGTAGTTAAAATCTTGTAAAAATAACGCCCAACGGGAAACTCTTAGTACAATATCATTTTTCTTCATCGCCATAGCCAAAACGTTACAATCTGTCACTATCTTGAAGCTTATGCCTAACAAATACACTCTCCACTTCTTCAAAGCTGCTACAATAGCAAGTACCTTCAACTCATATGAATGGTACTTTTCTGGCTTCGTCTTCCCGCTCATATACTGTACCGGGTGGAAAAGCTGATCGTCAGAGTCCTTTTGAAGAAGAACTCCTCTGTATCCGTGCTTAGATGCATCCGTATGAACTTCTGTCAACGCTTTTGGGTTGAACAGAGCAGAACAGGAGCTATCCCTAGTGCTTTTAGTTTCTGAAAAGCTGCTAACTGGTCTGCTTCAAGTAAAAACTGAGCGTCTTTTCGTAAAAGGTCTGAAACAGGTTTTGCGATAGTTGCATAACCTTGATGAAATGATAATGAAACGTCTAAAATAAGATGTCCACCCAAGGAAGCGCTGTACTACCTTTCGATCTCGCGGAATAGAGAAATTCTCCACCGCTCTAGTTTTTGCTACGGATGGTTTTATAGTTCCACTTTCTATAATATAACCCAAAAAGTCAACTTTCCTTTTTAGAAATGGATATTTACTCCATTTTATTCGCAAGTTATACTCGCCTGCTCGACCTAACACACGCTCTGAATGGTCTCACGTACATCCTTAGTGCGAATAATGAGATCATCCATGTAAGCACCAACCGTCCCATCTTTCACCATATCCCTCAAAACCGTAGCAATGTACTTCGAAAATACAGCAGGCGAGTTTGATATCCCAAAGGGTACATCATATGGAAACTCGTACAGCCCGTTATGTGTAACGAACGCGGTATACTTCCTGGATTTCACTTCGACAGGTACATGAAAGAACCCGTTTGCCAAATCCAATGTCGTAAATAATTTAGCCCCCAAACAACGGCATCGGAAATTTATCCCTCATAATCTTGCTGTTTATACGCCTATGGTCATAGCAAAGCCTTTTTGGCAACATCTTTTTTGGCAACAAGTACAATGAGCGAAGCGTACTCCGATCTACTGGGTTGAACCCTACCCTCTTGTAGCCACTCCTTCGTGAACGGGATAATCGTCAGTCAACACGATCTTCATTTCAACAGATGATTTCTGGTTTCTTACGGATGCATAATTTTTAATCAACACCTCTACTGCACTTGCTTCTAACGGTTGGAGGTGGCATAAGTCAATATCTGGTTCCCTAGCTTATTCAACCACGGCAACTTACCATAACTCTTTAAACTCTGCCTCAAGCTCCGTATACCTCCCTTCAGCTTCGTCCGAAACTAAGCAACTTACAGCCACGACTGCATTCGAACCTTTTTCTCCTGCCTGACTTGCCTCAGCCTTGTCAAATTTCGCCTTAAATTCTACCGAACCCTCACATTCTCTGGGCACATGAAAAATGACTTCAAGTTCCATACTGTCGACCACCAACATAATTTTTAAGCTACCTAGCGTCGTTAGTCTGGCATTTCCTACGCCTACCAGGCTTCTTTTGTCGTTGCTTAATTCGATGTCGTCATTTAACAACAATAAAACATTGCGACGAATTAAGCAAAGGTCACATCCGGTATCGATTAAAGCAGAAAATGTCGCTCCGCCGGCGGCTATATCCTTAAAAATGCACCCTCCTATTTCAAATTCCTGTTTCACTGGTTCCTCAACGTATTCACATTACTTTTTCCCTTCTTAACCTCAACTTGCTGCCGTGCTTCTACGGCACGGTGCTCTGGCTGACCGCATTTGAAACATTTAATTTGTTTTTGACTCCAATCTTTTGCGATGTGCGAAATATCTCCGCACTTGAAACAACGTTTTGTTTGATCTTTCTTGTTAGCTAAACCAGTAGACGCCTTTCTTCCTTCACCTGAACGTACTGAACCTGAGCTATTTACTTCTTGACTACCACTCCGCACTTTTTCATATATGCTAAGCTGGATCTTAAGTTCTTTAAAAGTTTTGGCCTGATATAAGTTACTCTTGTTGGCATTAGAATCAGGAATGCCCCAGATAAAATATGTTACTAAACTCAACTCATCTAATTCAATGGGTTTCCCAATCTCCAGATTGTAAAGGTATTCACGGTAACTCCCGTTTCGACGCTTTCGACGGTTCCTAAGCATGCGATGTACTTCAATGGATGACACCACAATACCAAACTCAGATTTTAGTGCCTGCTTTAATGAGCTCCAATTTCTAACACCACAATGGCTTCGCACAAACAGTTTGGCTGCTCCCCTCAACAACTATTTAGCATTAATAAATTTGTGTAAGTTATTCCAGTGAACTGCGGTAGAATTTTCTTCAAACTCTTCTAACCAATCCTCTATCGACGGTGAGCCGGAGCCATTAAACATCAACAACGAAGCCACTATGTCGCGCAGGGTGAACTCTGGATCAGACCAGAAGCAACATCATCATACTCAGAAACATCATCTTCATCACCGTCAGCAGTCAGGCCGAAATGCTCGAGCAGTCTGTCTTGCAATATCGACTTACGTCCTTTAGTCACTAACCTTAATTCAGTTAGTTTTTGTCTCAAATCACGCATATTCAAATCTAAAATTTTGCGTCGTTTCATGGTCTCTAGTCCTTCTTAGCGATTACAGAAAAAATAAATACAAACTAACAGTGTCATAAAACAGAAAGCTAAGTAAGTAGGTACGCTTTCAAAATTTGTACACTTCAAATCCTTCAAAAATTGATGTGCTTTTGTTTACTCTTAAAACTAACAATGGTACCAAATGTTACTTTAATCTCCAATTGCTTGGATCTTTCGTATCGAATTATTTAACCTTTCTTCTTAACGACTTCAATGAACAAAATTTTTTTTTTTTTAAGAGTTTACTTTAAGCTAATTTAAGCACATGAGGCATTCTTCTTTAGGTCGGACGGATTTCGTAAAAAAATTATGCCATGTCTCCGATTCGCTTTTTTTGTGGGTTCTACACATGAAATAAGCTAACACGTGTTTGAGGAATTTTTTTCTTCTTTTTTTCTACCCGAGATATGATCTGTCAAAGTTTAAATTTTTTTCGTGATTCTGACTAATCATGTTTTTCTTCAAATCGTTATATCTCGGGTTCTGCTCATCGTAGAGACTTCATCTTAACGTAATTATAAAGCCAAGAAACGGGCTTAACGGGCTATTAACAGTTTTTGAAGTTGATTTGCATAGTGAAGACTTGTTTAATTCTCTATAATAAACGAGGTTAAAAAAATGGGCGTATTTCAAGACCTATTTCTAAAATATTCTTCTTTATGACAAGATTTTTAGAAAACTTATGTTAAGATGTATTTGGTAAGGTGTTAAACATCGGGTTTTTGCAAAAAGGAAAATTTTATTACGGATTCGGATAAAATACTTATCCAGACATATTATATTTGTATGGCAAGATTTTTCTTTAATGCGACAAACCCCTAGAAATGGGCGTGGAAATTGCAGGACTAAAATTAGCCAAACGCAGATTTTATTGCGGATTTCGCCAGAAAAACAATATTTGTTCCACAACTTTTTCAATCCATATAGATATTCTGGCGAAATCCATAATAAAGTATAAATTTTTGAACTTTGGTTTTAATATAGCCACGCCCATTTCTAGAATATTCTTTGATTGAAAAAGTTGTGGAACAAATGTTGTTAACGAAGCGATATTCTGCCGAAATCCGCAATAAAAGCTGCGTTTTTAGGGGTTTGTCGCCTTAAAGAAAAATCTTGCCGTCCAAATATTATACCTGGATAAGTATTCTATCGGAATCTGCAATTCTTGCAAAAACTCGATGTTTAACACCTTACTAAATATATCTCAACATAAGTTTTGGAAAACAAATTACAAAAAATTTTTGATTCTCACAAAATAAACCATCTCGTCATAAATAAAAATATTTTAAAAATAGTTCTTGAAAAACCCATTTTTTGAACTACGTTTTTTATAGAAAATTAAACAAGGATTACGGTGGCATAATTTTAAATCCCTAATTCACTGGTCTTCACTACGCAAATCAACTTCAAAAAGTTCAACTGTTAATAGCTAAGTTAGCTTTAGCCCGTTTCTTTAGCTTCAAAACGACGCGTCGTTAAGATGAAGCCTCTAAGATGAGCATAACCCGAGATATAACGATTTGAAGAAGTACGTGATTAGTCAAAATCACGAAAAAATTCAAACTCTGACAGATCATACCTCCAAAGAAAAAAGCGAAAAAAATCCTCGAACACGTGGTAGCTTATTTCATGTATAGAACCCATACAAAAAATTTGAAGCCAATCGAAAGTGTGACACCAAACTTTACCTGGACAATTTCAAATCAAATTTACTCTTTACTTTAAGTTCTATTGTATCAACTTGAAGATTAATGGCAATTTTAAATATGCAATATGTAAACACAAAAATTTAAAATTGAACATCTGGCAATCCCTTTGCCCTTTTCTCATTTCCTAACTTCTACTTTTCTATTTTATAGTTATCTGCAACTGCTTGCCGCAACTCGACGAAACTCTCTCGGCTCTCCCTATATATCGATGCTCTGCACACTCTCGACGATTTGCTATCAACGAACAATTGACTGTCTCCGGCCACTGCCACGCAAACGTATTGCAAACAAAAATATCGCACAGAAACCAGCAAAAATCTTTAAAACGTAGTCTGTTTTTGTTATACAGCCGCCGCCGCACAAACTCTTTGCACACAAGGCTTTTGATAACGCTATTCGCTGCAACAAAACGCCTCTCTTTTCCACTTTCAGCCACTGCCGTCTCTTCTCATACAACCAAGTTAAACTCTTCGCTGTTTGCTTAGTACTTCACGTACTACAAGTGCATGTACAGTTCGGAGGAGTGCAATAAGCACCGCGGAAAAAACGCCCATGGGCTTTATTTCCCAAAACAAAGAGAAATAAAGCCCATGGGCGTTATTTCCATTTCGAAGGGAAAATAGCGCCCACCAATAAAAGGCAATAAAGCCGGCCGGCCTTATTTCCTTTGCGAAAGAGCAATAATGGCCGCCGGCTTTATTTCCCAAAAAAAAGGAAATAAAGCCCATGAGTAGTATTTTCTCTGGCTTTATTTTACTGAAACATTCCAATTATGTATACAGGCATACATTTGCATAAAATGGAACGTATTTTAAACGAACTGCTCGCTATTTTTGCATACAGTGTAGTTTTGCGTTAAATTCCTTTCTGCGGTACACGCATAAAATCGAACGGTGTTTTTGCCAATAACTGATAAGCGAATTATTGGAAATTAAAGGTAAATTGTTACTGTTTTTTAGCCTTCAATGCGAAGCGCATATTTGTTCTCAGCGTTTTAGGTTTTTTAGTGGTGGCGGGCAAACGCGGACAGCCGCCAACAGGCTCGCTTGCCCCCCTCGCCATTACGCCGAAATATTTTTTTTTAATATATGTACTTACATTATTTAAATGCTCTATGTGAATGTAGGATGAGGAGTTGGGGTTGTTTGTGTACCCACGCTGCAGAAATACTGTGGTGATGTGGATAACGCACGGGTTGTTTTAACTGAGAAGGCGACTGAAAATTTTCGCAAACAACAAAAATGAGTAAAGGGCAGAATAACATAAATCAGCCATGGTCGAGTGGTTTGAGTGACATCAAGGCACACACCGCCAATCAAAGCAGAAGCTCGGCCAATCATTTTAAACTTAGCACAGATTGCTTTGCAGAGCACAGTATGCCTACTAATCTAAATGGTAATACAATCATTTTGTGTCCAATTTGGCTTCAAATTATTCGACAATCGACGAAAGTATTTATTTAACTTTTTAGTTTTTCATGTTCCTTTTTGCTTGTTGAAACTTCGAATTATTTAATTTTCATACACATGTACATACATACATACATACATACATGTGTATTAAATATATGCATTAAAATTTGTTAGTTTCAATTTCTTCGTATAATAAAGGAAAACAAATATTTAGTTCAATGTTATCATATTAGTTAGTTTTTATCTAGAACAGGGGGTTTTGGATGTACATATCCTAAAATGGAGACTAGAGCCACAATAAAGATTAAAATACGCCCGCGGGGTTTATTTAATTTTTTAGGAAATGAAGCCCGCGGGTGTTATTGCCATATCGAAAGGGAAATAATGCCCACCGGCAAAAGGCAATAAAACCCGCGGGCTTGCTTTCTTTTTCGAAAAGGCAATAACGCCCGGACTTCATTTCTTTTTTTTTAGTAAATAAAACAACAAAATGGAAAACCCGTATAAGTTTGGTCGAATGAATTGCCGTCCTAGTCACCAGTTCCGAGTCTATTCAATTTTTGAGTATGAGGCCTTATGTTGGACAGAAGGGGGAGTATAAGGGACTCAAAATGGAGAAAATTAGCCTATAGCCTATAAATTAGCATATAGCCTAGAAGATATGGAATAAATTAAATGACGAGGACCTGCGTGCCAAATGAACTTTTCTCTCAAAGTTTACACTGCTGGTAAATGTAAATAAGGATTAAAATTTAAAAACTAATTAATACAGCTAAAGTAAAATCTGTGGAAAAATAACAATAAAATACTTTTTCGCAAAATCTATAAAGGACACTTTTAATTCCCAAAAAAAAACCGGGTTAACAGTTATTCGTCGCCCAGCTGCATTCCAAAATCTACTGCGCAATCTTAACAAGTATTACACTAAAAATTAATAATTCTGAAACAATTTCCTTGAACGCGAACGAACTCTGAAAATTTGCTTGTACATTTTGTATACCCAAACTCAATGTCACGAAAAGTAACGTGCTTCTTAATTTTTTTCTCTATGAGACTTAAAAAAAAACTTTATTTACAAAGGAAATGTCGGCTTTAGAGAATAGTAAAACACTAGAAGGAAAACCCACGAGTGCAAAAAAAATGTTTCACTCAGCAGCAAAATGAGACCGTAACAAGAATCTTAAATTGCGTGATATCTCTGCAAAATCACTGCGTACAATGACAATAATGTGCAGGCAAGCAAAAAAAAGGCCAGGGAGCCAGGGATATAGTGAAATATGTGCAAACCACTCTACCCAGGATTTTTTAAACGTTTAAAAGGAAAATTAAAAGCGGCCATGAGCGCTTTTCCAAAATTTGCTTGCACCATATTCATTTTAGTTTTGTACCACGGATTAGGGAAATATTTTTCATTGGGGACCCATAAAAGGACACCTAAATGTAACTCTGAACTAATTATCGTCTAAATGGCAAAAACAATAATAATAACTCAAGATGGCACAATAAAGTCCCAAACAACATTTTTGAAAAAGCTGAGCTGTTTCTTTTTACTGCATCACTTCGTATTTCATTCCGCATACGTTATATGGACGCAGGTAGAAATAATTGTTAACCTGCACCGATTTTACTAAGACTTGATATGTGCTATAATTTTACTTAGGAATAGGAAATTATGAACTTTCGGTAAAGATGGGATAATTGCCACGCTCTCCACTCTTGTCGGCGGAAACATTAAATTTCATCCGATTTCGATGAAATTTAGTTTGTAGTTTCTTTTTTTATTAGGAAACGCTAATAATAAGTTATGGGAAAGATTGGATCACTATAACGTCTACAACTCGCAAAACATGTGGGCCCAGTAAATGTGATGGAATTTTGGATAATGTTTGTTTCTTGCTTTCCACTCTCAGAAAACAAAATTTTTACTTAAAAATTACATAGATGTAAATATTTTCTTTTCTCGCAATGTATGGTGTGATTTTTCCATTCTGGGAAAAATTCTTTTCGGGGAATTACGCACAAAGGATCTGAAAATCGAAAATAATAATATCGGAAGTTACATATATTTGCAATGTCGCGCGAAAAGATGCAATTATATATTCGAAAAGTAAATAAAATTCTCTAAAACATGCATCTAATTGTAAGACCTGACGAACGGGTACTTACACTTTTTTTACTAATAATCTTTAGCATCTACTTTTCAAAGTCAATTTTTTATAAGAAAAATAGGAAATGATAAGCATTTGAATATCGACGATATTTTAAGAATTGGTTACAGTTGAAAAAGACACACTTTAATGGTTTCAGCAACCAAAGTCATTAGTCGGTACCGCGCCGATTCCAGTATTTTTTTTTTGGAAATGTACCGTGCGATGAGAGGGAGAGTGAGTAAATGATCTTAAATTTTGCATTTATGACTTTTACTTTTCCCGCTCTAAGCCCTATTTTTTTTTTTATCAACTGTCACCATGGCTTTTTCCACTTGCCTCCATATAGTTGAAACACCCAGTCCTTCCCACGCGATGTAGCATTGACTACGCGCACTCCTATCTTGTTGGATATTTCCGCGCTGGCATTCCTCTTTCCCTAAAAGTCTATATAACATAACAAAAAAATTTTTAATGTAAACAAAAAATGAGTGTACGTATTTTCTCTTTATGAATTTACGTTTTCTCATTATAATTTTTATATTCTAAATACGAATTTACATTTCCCATTATCAATTTGCATTTTCTCAATATGAATTTACATTTCTCATTATCATTTGTATTTCCTCAATATCAATTTATCGTACCTTCTCATAATGAATTTACGTTTTCTCATTATCAATTTATATATTCTCAAAATCAATTTACATTTCTCATTATCAATTTGTATTTTCTCAATATGAATTTACATTTCTCATTATCAATTCGTATTTTCTCAATTATCAAATTACATTTCTCATTATCAATTTATATTTTCTCAATATGAATTTACATTTCTCATTATCAATTCGTATTTTCTCAATTATCAAATTACATTTCTCATTATCAATTTATATTTTCTCAATATGAATTTACATTTATAATTATCAATTTGTACTTTCTCAGTATGAATTTTCATTTCCCATTATCAATTTGTATTTTCTCCTTGTAAACTTGAAAAGGCGTAGAATTCGACGATTTGGCAACTGTATGGCTGACTTCCAAAACGTCAATTGCATTGCACACGTACAAGGTTTACTGCTCCATAACGCTTTGTTTTTATACAAAATTTAAGCACTTCTTTACGACAATACAGCAGAATGCTAAGAAACCTATTTTCGCAATTTGGCAAACTCCAAACTGATTTTAGACGCATGGTTTCTTCATAAAATTTGCTTAGAATTACACGTAGGATCATTCTATGCTATACACCCATAGTCGAAAAAACTCCTATACGAATTCACCCGCCCTAATGTGTACATACAAATTAGGGATGTTGCGAATGTTGAATTTTAGACATCCGCGGATGCGAATGCGGATGCGAATATCTAACAGCTAACATCCGCGGATGCGAATGCGAATGCGGATATCAAGTATTTTTAAGAAACAATTAGAACCTAGCATAATGGCGAGGCCAAACCAGATGTGTCAGGTTTTTCTAAAGCTTTTAAAAATACTTCTTCATTCTCATTACTTTGGCTGTTTCGAATTTGAGGAATCTGTAACTTCATCAACGTTTTTCGATTTAATTTCTGTAATTAATTTTTAATACTTTCTTCTGCGAATAGTTTGAAAGATTTTTGCTTATAGCGAGATAAATAGGTAGATATGAAAAATATATTATGATTTTCCAGGAATGAAAATTTTTAACAAAATTCTGTTTTCAAAGGCTGCGTTTCTTTATACATTCCGGATAATCCCATTTCACAGCCGGAATAAACAGAATCCGTTTGAAATATACGTTGACATATCATCAGGAACGTTCTAAAGAATAAGTAAACAAAAAAGTTTATTCCAAACGTTCAGAATGAATAAAGAAATGCAGCCAAAGTCGTGGCTGCCAGCCGAATCGGAGCAGAATATTGGTATTTAAAAAAAAGCACCCTGTTTTTTATAAGCATTTGCATCTCATATAGATAGTTACGTAATTCGTATCTTATTAAAGGTCAGACCTATAGTTTTTTTTAATTATTTGAGCATCGATTCTCTTTATAGCCAGATGTTTATCATTTCTGCTGGAAATCTCTATTGAAGGAGCTTACTCTTTGACTTTAAATAGCAAAGAAGGGACAGTTTTACCACAGAAGTTTTTAGCCAAGCCAAAATATTGCCCGACAAGTAAACAAAATTTTTGCTAATAATAAATTCCCCAAAGAGTCCCATTTGAAATTATTGAAACGAATATATGTAACATCAAAAGCAAATCACGAAAATTTGGTTAAGAATTACAGTGCACTCTTTCTTCATTTGTGTCTATTCGTTTTTTTAAGATTGGTCCAAAAATATCATGATAAAGAAAGAAAGCAATGCAGGCAAGGCCGCACAAATGTAGGTTTTTAAGGCACTTAAACTTGAAAAAGGTAAAACGAATTTCAAAAAAAGGTACATATTTTTTTAATTTTGTTATGTACTTCCTTTATGTACAATGTGAAGGTCCAATTAAAGATATAAAAAAATACATACAGTGGTCAAGAAATTATAGTTTTAACGTATTATATTTGTTGTTATGGAACTTTTGTTATATTTAAAAAAAAATATAGTTCGTTCTTTAACAAAACCCGTGGAAATTCATGTTTTCAAATTTGAGCAGTCCACTTACAAAGGCGCTATGTTCAGTATTTTTCTTTTAATCAAAATATGTTGAAATAAAAGTGAAACTAAAACAAAATTTGCCAGAAGTTTTAAAAAGACTATGTCCTCTTTGACGTACGTCAAAGGTCAAGTAGAAATGGGAACTTGTATGGCTGCCCATTGATAGCTCGGTTATATAGCTTAAGAAATAATATGTATAAAGACATTTTTATCTAAGTTGATAAATATGACATTTGACCAGTTTTGTTACAGAAATACTCTCCCACGAACACAGGCAAAAATATTAGCTACAATTTGTAATTTTGTTTGCCATATATACGGTGCACTTGCACAACATTCGCATTCGCAAAAGCTCCGCATTGATTATTGCGAATGCGAATGTTGAAATTAATGCGGAAGCTCCGCGGTTGCGAATGCGAATGCAAATATTCGCAACAACCCTGATACATATAACGAGATCATTAAATTAAATTATATTCACAGTTGAGGCATTTCATGTCACCGCGGCCACCTCTGTGCGCGACCTCTCAGGATTTGGATGAAAGTTGAAGAGATTGAAGGTCTAAGTGACATGAATATACGTGCAGCATATTTTGCCGATATGACGTAGGGTTGCTTATTTACACGGGAATTAAATTTAAAGAAAACGTCATACATACCTTTCTTTAAAGTGCTGTATCTTGGAAACCTTTTAACGAAACTTAATAAAAAAAAATGTATTTCTTCCGTCTTATTATGGGCTTTAATTGTACATTTTTTACATTAATTTGCAACGTATAAAAAACAAAAAAAAAATAAGTAAACATTTTTCTCTTTGATTTTTTTGATTATAGCATTTTTTATAATTTTTATTTTTACATAAAAACTTTGTCAACTTTAAGTACCCAAATGCGTAAGGGGCTACTTATGCGTATGGACTCTAGATCGTCTAACGCTCGAGCAGTATGATAAATAGACATTGAAATTTTATGAAATTGTATATTTTTGAAAGAGGAACGGTGTGTAAAAAACAAAAACAATATGAATAAATGATATTAACTTTACTAAAGGTCCGAAATCATGAAAATCCCTTCAAGGAAATGGCACAATTGAACTTTGTTGCAAGTTCACATGAGAAATCTGCTTACGACGTGATTAGAGGAAATTTTAAGAGACTATCAGCAGCTAGAGCAAGTCTTTAACTCCTGATGTTACAACAAATTCGTACACCCGAAGCCCTCTACCAATAGGGTGCTGTATGTTTCCAATCGGACGCCTGTAAAAAAAACTGCAACTATTTAACTTTTCAGTGGACTTTATTTCGACTATGACTACGTGCCAATNAAAAAAAAATATAGTTCGTTCTTTAACAAAACCCGTGGAAATTCATGTTTTCAAATTTGAGCAGTCCACTTACAAAGGCGCTATGTTCAGTATTTTTCTTTTAATCAAAATATGTTGAAATAAAAGTGAAACTAAAACAAAATTTGCCAGAAGTTTTAAAAAGACTATGTCCTCTTTGACGTACGTCAAAGGTCAAGTAGAAATGGGAACTTGTATGGCTGCCCATTGATAGCTCGGTTATATAGCTTAAGAAATAATATGTATAAAGACATTTTTATCTAAGTTGATAAATATGACATTTGACCAGTTTTGTTACAGAAATACTCTCCCACGAACACAGGCAAAAATATTAGCTACAATTTGTAATTTTGTTTGCCATATATACGGTGCACTTGCACAACATTCGCATTCGCAAAAGCTCCGCATTGATTATTGCGAATGCGAATGTTGAAATTAATGCGGAAGCTCCGCGGTTGCGAATGCGAATGCAAATATTCGCAACAACCCTGATACATATAACGAGATCATTAAATTAAATTATATTCACAGTTGAGGCATTTCATGTCACCGCGGCCACCTCTGTGCGCGACCTCTCAGGATTTGGATGAAAGTTGAAGAGATTGAAGGTCTAAGTGACATGAATATACGTGCAGCATATTTTGCCGATATGACGTAGGGTTGCTTATTTACACGGGAATTAAATTTAAAGAAAACGTCATACATACCTTTCTTTAAAGTGCTGTATCTTGGAAACCTTTTAACGAAACTTAATAAAAAAAAATGTATTTCTTCCGTCTTATTATGGGCTTTAATTGTACATTTTTTACATTAATTTGCAACGTATAAAAAACAAAAAAAAAATAAGTAAACATTTTTCTCTTTGATTTTTTTGATTATAGCATTTTTTATAATTTTTATTTTTACATAAAAACTTTGTCAACTTTAAGTACCCAAATGCGTAAGGGGCTACTTATGCGTATGGACTCTAGATCGTCTAACGCTCGAGCAGTATGATAAATAGACATTGAAATTTTATGAAATTGTATATTTTTGAAAGAGGAACGGTGTGTAAAAAACAAAAACAATATGAATAAATGATATTAACTTTACTAAACGTCTGAAATCATGAAAATCCCTTCAAGGAAATGGCACAATTGAACTTTGTTGCAAGTTCACATGAGAAATCTGCTTACGACGTGATTAGAGGAAATTTTAAGAGACTATCAGCAGCTAGAGCAAGTCTTTAACTCCTGATGTTACAACAAATTCGTACACCCGAAGCCCTCTACCAATAGGGTGCTGTATGTTTCCAATCGGACGCCTGTAAAAAAAACTGCAACTATTTAACTTTTCAGTGGACTTTATTTCGACTATGACTACGTGCCAATGGCGTGTATTCATAGTCCAGCCACTAAGTCGAAACTAATAAAGTTGCAACTTAAATTTAAGCACTAACTTAAAATTCACTTCTATTCATAGTCGCATTTCAGACTTCTACTGAGTAGTTTTAACTTAGTTTTACGATATTTCAAAACGAGTGTGAAAATTTATCGATTTTTCGTTACGATATTTTGGAAAAATTACATTTTTATTAAATAATGTCAAGTTTGATCATCCGTTTATGTCATTTTTACTTTCATTGAATGTTTATGCAAAAGAATAAGGTATAAGTTTCTTGTTAATTGTGTGAAATAGCCAGAACTACCGCAATGATGTGAAGGCGATGTTTATCGAAAGCATGCTGTGAAACATACAAACACATATCTAAATGTTATGCACTAATTTGCTTTAAAAGAACAAGCATGAAATTTACCTATTATTTGAGCATTTATATACATATGGAAATCATTCCAATTATAAAATTCTGATGTAGCCTTATTCGAATTGCAATACGCATTTAACTTCATCTTCCGATTCAAATGGGCGATCCATTTCCTTTGTAAATTTCAATTGGAGATCATTCAATATTATCAAAATCACGCTCTGCCAACTTAATTTTTACATATTTCGTCTTTTTTCCTTAATTTAATAAAATAATTCTTCGTAGTTACGACTTAATTGCAGCTGCAGCCGAAACTAAATTTTAATTTAGTACTTAGCCAGAAAAGTCGAAACTAAGGCAACTTAGCTTTAGTTGTAACTTAGGATAGTTTCGATTTATTTGTGAAGTAAATATGACTATGAATATGCGCCAATTACTTTAATCCTATTTTAAGCTAGTTTAAGAGCTTAAATAACATCAAGTTAGGGAACTTCATATCCTTATTTAATCTTTAAATCAATAAATATTTGTTTCTTTTTAGTTCTTATTGTAATAAAAGCGTGTTGTAGGTTTTCTTTTAAACTATAATTTTATTACTCATTAGGTTTATTTTTTACACACGTTTCCTTTTTTGTTTTAATAAAAGGACTAAAAATGCTTTAATAAAAAAAAAAATCCAAAACGAAAATGTTTACTTAGTTTTTTTTTTGTTTTTTATACGTAGCACATTAATGTAAAAAATGTACAATTAAAGTCCATATTAAGACGGAAGAAATACATTTTTGATCGTTAAGTTTCGTTAAAAGGTTTCCAAGATACAGCACTTTAAAGAAAGGTATGTATGACGTTTTCTTAAAATTTAAGTCCCGTGTAATATCGGCAAAATATGCTGCACGTATATTCATGTCACCTAGACCTTCAATCTCTTCAACTTTCATCCAAATCCTGAGAGGTCGCGCACAGAGGTGGCCGCAGTGACATGAAATGCCTGATTTGATAATCCCCCCTATTATTAATTTTCATACGATAGACGATAAACGCTTGCAAGCGTATCGTATGAAATCAGTTCCCGTGTCTGTGGTTCTGTGAATGCCTGTGGTTTTTGTTCACTTTTTATTGTGAACCCGCACAAATCAGCTACGCTAACTATCGGATTTCATACGACAACATCGATTCGTAAGTACTCGAACTGGGATGCGTCCATCTTTTTTCGTCTTGGCCAGGGTTTTGCCAATAAGTACTTCCGGTGTAGAATTCTGCGCTGCTTCGACAACCCATAACTGGTTTGTCCCACAATCTCCATCAATCTTGCCCAAAGAACTGCTTCTGACTTCGTTGGAATCTGGTCGCTTTCTTTTAGGATCACTCGGTTGCTGCTGTACGGCCATCATACCCAAAGCTAAGTGGCACTTCCATGTTGTAATACGTCTTAATCCTGTACTTCATGTCGATCTGCATACCTTGATCAAATAAGAAGTCTAACCCAACGATCACTTCATCCACAATCTCCGCGACTATGAACTTGTGTAACACCGTCACATTCCCTATTCCGACTCCCTTACAACTGGGGTGTCCTCACCAGTTGCTGTCCTCTACCTTGCTCCAGGTAATGGCCTCACCGCTTTAGTGACCCAATTAGATCGAATGATGGAATGTGATGCGCTCGTATCCACAGTTAGTTCTCGCTCATGTCCGTCTACATATCCACCCACAGCAACATTGCTCGCTTTTCTGCCAATATGGGAGACGGAGATTATGGGGCATTGAATTTCTGGTGCCAGCGCGCCCCCCTTCCAGCTAGCTCGTTTAGTTTAACGACTGAGCGGAGTTGGGCTCGTCTTCCTTAACCCCGCGTTTACGTACTGCTGAATAATTAGACCTGTTGGAACCCATCTTACATTCGCGTGCGAAGTGCCCTGGTTTTCTGCAACTAAAGCATTTTCCTTTCTCTCGGTTGCACCAGCCATCGACTTGAGTGTTTTCAGCATCTCGTTCATCAAGTCAGGTGTCTCCAATTCTACTCGATGGGCTTCGTAGGCTGGTCTACTTAGAAGCGACGCACAGTGGTTCGGATCGCAAATCTAGCTGGACGAAACTATTTAAACAAATACTCGTTGATGGATCTTTACACCACTTCTTACCTAGGGGATTTTTGGGTCGCTGATTACGAATCTGAAGTCACTTATCAAAAATTCAAAATGGCGGATCCAATATGGCGGACGAAAATAAAAAAAAATCGGTAGATTTCTATGAAACTGGGTATCTGGGGGTTTTCTGGGTCGCTGATTACATATCTAAAGTCATTTACCAAAAATTCAAAATGGCGGATCCAATATGGCGGACGAAAATTTAAAAAAATCGGTAGATTTCTATGAAACTGGGTATCTGGGGGTTTTCTGGGTCGCTGATTACATATCTAAAGTCATTTACCAAAAATTCAAAATGGCGGATCCAATATGGCGGACGAAAATTAAAAAAAAATCGGTAGATTTCTATGTAACTGGTTATCTGGGTTGCTGATTGCGAATCTAAAGTCATTTAATTAATTTACTTCGGAACGAGCATTTTCGTCAGATATTTCTTTCAATTTACTAATCACATAATCACGGACACCTTGTTGTCTTTTAGAAGTTTCAGCAACACTTCTCCAAATGTCAAACAACTCACTTCTTAAGATTTTATTTACCATGACTAAAATTTAAGATCACAGCAAGAAACACAAATAAATTTCAGAAAAAATTTTATAACAGCGCTTAAAGATTTGCATGCCTGTTGTATAGTTTTTTAATTTCAGAAAGCAGAAAATTCGCGAGGTACTATTTTTTTTAACTCTTACATAACCAAAGGTTTTATAACTCCAAGTATTTTTCTGTTTTAACACACAACCCCTCCCCCCCCCTCCCCCGTGGATCCGCCACTGATCTTATATTTATATTCAGATACATTCCTGTTAATAATTACTTTTGAATTTTGAGATTTGACATACCGTCACTAAAATGTAAATATCTAAGCCAATTGGTTAGACTTGGTTATCGAACTTACCCTCTGCATTTGCGAAGGTGTAAAGAATAATATGCAAGTGGTTTTATAACGGCCTTCGGCGGCCTTTACTTTTCCTACTCTTTAATTTATTTTTTTAATTAATCAAAACGACGATTTTTCAGAATAAATTTGCTTATACCAATGTGGACATAAATTGCGTTATGACCTCTGAATCTATAGCGGAATAAGTGTAATTTTTTGTTTATAAAGTCAATTTGCAATTATGCAATTATCTGTGAGTGCAAATAGCAATCTTTTAAGTTAAATTTCAGCTTTTAAAATAGAGTTCTCAAATAGGCGGCGTTGACTTACCTTTTATTGTTTATTTTCATATGTTAATGCTTTAATAATTGCAATTTCTATTTGAATGTATTGTCAGGAATGTATTCCAAGTACCATTAAGTATTTTAAAAACAAAAAAAAATTGACTTTCGTCCAGCTAGATCTGCTATCCGAACCACTGTGCGCCGCCGTTTCATGTGTCTGAGCATACGAGAAATTTTCATCAAAAGTTGGCTTCGGATTCGCATACGTCTCTTGCTTGGTGTACATGTCCCATATTCCGCTGATGAACATCTTTATTGTTATCCTTTCGAGGTGTTCGCCAGATGCGTCTCCTAATAGCTAAGTGAGCCAACCTCTCAATCTCAGAGGCGAATTCCTGTAGAGTCTCGCCTGCTTATTGGTAGCGATTCTCCAAGTCCATCTGGTAAATCTGTCTTTTGTACTCGCTACAATAACGTCTTCCACTGCGCCCATTAACGCATTGTAATTTTTAATTTCACAGTAGGTAATTGTCTGCAAGATTTTCGCTGCAGGTCCTTTTAATGCAACAAACAATGCAGCGGATTTATCCTTCGTGGTCCAATTGTTTGCTGTAGCCGTCTTCTCGAACTGGAGCTTACGAGACCTGGAAAGGAACAGTGCCGTCGAAGGATGAAGTCTTTACCTTGGGGGCGTTCGTCGAAGTAGCTGGACGATTCAACTGCAAATCAACGAGACGACCTTCCAGCTCACACACTTTCTCCTCGATTTTATCCTGTCTTTCTTTGAGTTGCGCGTTGTCACTGACTAAATTCTCCTGGAGCTTCGTGATCTTTTCATCCAGCTGCGATGACATCTGAGCCATACGTGTATCCTATGCTTCCAGCTGTGTTTACATCACCTGTGACATGGCAGCCAATGACGTAGTAGCCACTTCAGCGTGTTCATGTCCATAGCTGTTGATGAAGTAGGAGAATTTTGCTGTCCTTCAACCTTCCTGGACCCTTGCTCCATATCCTTTGATGAACATACTGCATCTCCATTTTTTTGCGGATGTATCCTCGGGTTTACCTTGGAAGTCATATTTGTCCACGTCGATGCCTTCTGCTTCCATAGCCTCTCGCAACCGTGATAGTAACTCCACTTTTCTTCCGGACGTGGCTAAATTTCGCTTCTCCAACTCCTGTTTGAGTTTCTCAATCTTTAGGTTTTGAATTTTTACCATTTCCAGAACTTCCACCAATGGGATTTATTTAACAATCCCACTTCTGACACCAATTGTTACGATTATCCTTGACTAATTGACGGATTTACCAAAAAGCTCAAGGTTCGTATCGCTGGATTGTTAAATAAATGCTCACGATGACCAAATTTTTGATACAAGTATACATGTGTATAAATACAATAATTACATACTTGATACACATATCGTCCGAACCAAATCGTAAATCTTCGCTGCTTCGATAAATTTGCCCAAAAATGAGATGTGTTTAATAAATAGTAAATTAAACCAATAAAATCAACATAAAATTAATTTTAAGGCGCCAAAAATATCGCAAAACGTAATGGACATAATTAAAAATAAATTTAAACTAAGCCAGCTTGTTATTTATGTTAATTTTGGCATTTACTTTTTATTTCAGCGGCACCCGATTTAAAACCGCAAAAATTTTCCGATTTGCGATAATTGGAGCTCGAAATTTTGCGATTTGAAAAGTAAAACGCAAAGTATTTGCGACTCCGAAAATGGGAGTACGGCTGAAAGAGTGTGGTTTTCGTACGTCGAGAGAGGACTTTACTCCTGAATTGCCTACTCAGCCCAAATTAGCACTTGTTGGTAAGAGCACGGTTGCCACTTTGGAATGTAAATATGGACCTTTTTCTCCGTTTGGGCAACTATGGCTATCAGTGGGGCCTAAAAGTATACAGCAAGGAAAAGTAATAGCTGCAATGTGTAATCAATAGACTGCGGATTTTTATGTAGAAAATGAAGACTAAAAATACTTAACTATAAGCAAAATAAATAAATTTGTATAGACTTTGCTTATAGTTAATGGGTACATATTGTTAGGCTTCGTTTTTGTTCGGTATATATACATAGGTATGTACATATGTACGTACAATAGCTATCATACGTTCCTTCCTTGCATACACATGTACAGTAGTTATCATGCATTCCTCTACCTACGATTCTTGTATTACATTTTATGTCGAGATAGCGGGAGATCCATTATACAATCTAATAATGCCGACAGTTGGAAAATCTTAAACAATAATACGAGTACGTCATGGGATGCAGACATTCTGGTAAATAATACGAAGGTTACGTTTATGGTTGATACTGGTTCGCCAGTCGACGTGATCACCGACCAGTTATTCAAAAGCATGTGTAATAAAGCCAAATTTGAGATTTCAAACAAGAAAATTTCAAGTCCTGATGGGCACAAGTTATTGGTATGTTCCAAGCCATGCTTGAGTACAAGAACAACAAAATAACAAGGTTTGAAAAAACCCCTGCTAAGCTTGCGGTCCAGCTTGCAGTTGAAAATTATTGCTAAGAGCTAATTGTGCAGCACATATGTAAATAAGTTAGGTTCTAGCGTTGATGCTTTTAAAGAATATACCGCACTTCTTGAGGGTTTGAGATACATAAAGAATTTTGAATGGGACATAAAAGTGAAGAACGATGCAAAATCATTTCAAATTTTTGCAGCACGTCGTGTACCTGTTGCGCTAAGAGACACTTTAAAAATGAAACTTGACGAAATGGTCAGGAAAAATGTGATTAAGCCAGTTGATGAACCAACTGCATGGTGTGCTCCGATGGTCATTGTCCCGAAGAGTAATGGCGATATTCGATTATGCGTGGGCCTCATGAAGCTAAATTGCTCAGTTGAGCGCGAAATTCATCCCATGCCTGTCGCTGACCATACGCTGGCTCAGCTTTCAGGAGCTAAATTGATTACTAAATTAGATGCTAATTCAGGATTTTGGCAGATCAAACTAACACATCGTTCACAGCAATTGACTACGTTTTTAACACCATACGGTAGATATTGTTTCCTAAGACTGCCCTTTGGTATATCCTCCGCTCCAGAAATATACCAGAAGCGCATGCAAGCCATATTACAGGACATACCAGGAACATTTTGCAAGATGGATGACATCCTCATATTCGGTCCGAATGCAGAACAACACGATGCTACTTTGCGGCAAGTACTAAAGACGCTTGAAGATAATGGAGTTACTCTTAATAAGGAGAAATGTGAGTTCGGAATCACAGCTATAAAGATCTTGGGACACCGCATCGACGCTTATGGGATTCATCCTAGCGATTCAATGATTAGAGCTATCGAAAATTACCCAAAGTCACGAAACATTACTGAACTAAAAAGGTTCCTAGGTATGGTAAATTTTTGGGGAAATTTGTTCCCTACCTTTCTGACTTAAGCAAACTGCTTAACGAACTGTTGCACAAACAGGTAGAGTTTCAATGGGAATGCTCCCAAGACACCTCAGCAAGGCAGCATTGACTGACGCCCCGGTTCATAAATTATAAGACCCAAAACACAAAACCATCTTGTCATGCGACGCATCATCCTACGGTTTAGGAGCAGTACTCTTACAGGTCGACGAAGAAGATATTCTTCGACCCGTGGCTTATATATCCAGGACCCTTACCCAGGTAGAACAAGGATACGCGCAGATTGAAAAGAAGAAGAATAACTTGGGCAGCATGTCAAAAATTTCCAGAGCTTCTCATTGGCATCGAATTTAGTATTGAAACCGACCACAAACCGTTGATCGCAATTTTCTCTACGAAGAATCTGGATGAGCTCACTCCGCGCCTGCAAAGGTTAAGGATGAAGATGATGAGGTATGTCTTTGATATTTATTACACAGCAGGTAAATTTTTAGTCGCAGCATATGCACTATCTCGATGCCCTCTTCAGGAAGAAGAAGATGCAAATATCGACAGTCACAATTATCTGTGCACCTTTGTTAACACAATAACTAGCAGCCTGCCAGTGTCTCAAACGAAATTGGATATCATCCAGAAATCTCAAAATCAGGATCCAGTTTTATTAAAAGAGCTTAAATTCTGTATAAACGGCTGGCCAGATACACACAAAATTGAGCCGGAGGTTCGTGAGTTCTACAACGATCGATACAATTTTTCAATAAATAATGAGGTTTTAATGCACGGATGTCGAATAGTTATTCCGGCAGAGTTACGCCAAGACACATTAGAGCGGATTCATGCCGGCCACATGTGTATTTTAAAATGTAAAGCTAGAACCAAACAGTCGGTTTGGTGGCCAGGTTGTTCAAAAGATGTTGAAGATTATATAAAAAAATGTGCGATATGCATACAAAATGTCGTACCGAGACACGAAAGCGGCATAATGTCTGAAATGCCGGAACGTCCATGGCAAATCGTAGGAGTTGATCTATTTTACCGCAGTTAAAATTACTATTTAATGGCGAGCGATTACTTTTCGCGATACCCTGAAATAGCTCGCCTGGAAAACCAGACGACAAACTGTATAATCAACCACACGAAATCATTTTTTTGCAGACATGGAATCCCAGAAATCGTGAGATCAGACAATGGGCCACAATTCCAAGCCTTAAATTTTTCGGAGTTTGGGAAATACGCTAAGAAATGGGGATTTAAGCACATCACATCATCACCTCGTTATCCTCAAAGCAACGGGTTCATTGAATCCTCAGTAAAGAATATAAAATCGCTGTTGAAGAGGAAGCAAGATCTGTATTTAGCCCTTTTGGAATATAGGTCGACCCCGTTGGCAAATGGCTTATCACCCACCGAGCTTTTAATGGGTAAAAAATACGAACCACCTTGCCGATTGTTGATGAACAGCTTCGACCGAACTTTTATCTGAAAGCTACGATGACGAAAGAGCAAGAAATAAAAACAAAGCAAGCCCTAAACTACAACAGAAGGCATGGAATAATACACAGAGAACCGTTTACTGAAGGCGACGTTGTTTGGATTCGGGATTTGAGTCTATGGGAAAAAATAGTAAAATCTGCGGATACCCCAAGGTCATACATAGTTTCCACAGATAGTGGAGAGTTTCGTCGAACGTATTTTCATCTTACTCCCACAGGTAGGAAGGAGATACCCTATGTTACCGGCGAAGTTCAAGATGTGCAAATGACTACACCTGCACCAACCCCAGGTTCTCCGCGCCCGGACTCGAAAGAGGCAACTGCGGAAGTAGTATCAGAAGGCGAAAAGACCCCAAGCATCCCTCGATATGTAACAACAATAAAATCAGGGCGAATAATAAAGCAACCTGAGAGGAAAAAGCCGAATGATTAGAACTTTCATTAACCATATTAGATTTAGCAATATTTGTTCATATGTAGGCGTAACACTGAATTATTGAATATATGTAAAATTAACAAAGCGCTATTACATATGCACATACATCGAGCACTGAATTATTAACTATACTGTATTATTAACTATATAATAAATATATAATGTAATAACGCTGAGAGGGGAGATGTTCGGTATATATACATAGGTATGTATGTACGTGCAATAGCTATCATACGTTCCTTCCTTGCATACACATGTACAGTAGTTATCATGCATTCCTCTACCTACGATTCTTGTATTACATTTTATGTCGAGATAGCGCGAGATCCATTATACAATCTAATAATGCCGACAGTTGGAGGATCCGGCGTCACAGTGGGAACCAGCACCAGCAGCTTTACTGTGCGCTCCCTTGATGCATTTTCGTTCAGCAATCCTGGCGAGGGGCCTAAGTGGCTTCGTCGATTTGAGTGGCTTCGAAATTGAACAATGCGAGAGAGCGAAGTTTAACCTTAGAAGCCAACTTGAGGGTGAGCTGATAGAGGACTTCATCACAGACTTGTATTTGTTGTCCGAAAATTGCAATTACGGGGCTTTGAGAGACGAAATGATTCGCGACAAACTCGTCGTTGGCGTACGTGATCGTAAGCTATCTGAAAAACTTCAGTTAATCACCGATTTAACCTTGGAAAATCTTAAACAATAATACGAGTACGTCATGGGATGCAGACATTCTGGTAAATAATACGAAGGTTACGTTTATGGTTGATACTGGTTCGCCAGTCGACGTGATCACCGACCAGTTATTCAAAAGCATGTGTAATAAAGCCAAATTTGAGATTTCAAACAAGAAAATTTCAAGTCCTGATGGGCACAAGTTATTGGTATGTTCCAAGCCATGCTTGAGTACAAGAACAACAAAATAACAAGGTTTGAAAAAACCCCTGCTAAGCTTGCGGTCCAGCTTGCAGTTGAAAATTATTGCTAAGAGCTAATTGTGCAGCACATATGTAAATAAGTTAGGTTCTAGCGTTGATGCTTTTAAAGAATATACCGCACTTCTTGAGGGTTTGAGATACATAAAGAATTTTGAATGGGACATAAAAGTGAAGAACGATGCAAAATCATTTCAAATTTTTGCAGCACGTCGTGTACCTGTTGCGCTAAGAGACACTTTAAAAATGAAACTTGACGAAATGGTCAGGAAAAATGTGATTAAGCCAGTTGATGAACCAACTGCATGGTGTGCTCCGATGGTCATTGTCCCGAAGAGTAATGGCGATATTCGATTATGCGTGGGCCTCATGAAGCTAAATTGCTCAGTTGAGCGCGAAATTCATCCCATGCCAGTCGCTGACCATACGCTGGCTCAGCTTTCAGGAGCTAAATTGATTACTAAATTAGATGCTAATTCAGGATTTTGGCAGATCAAACTAACACATCGTTCACAGCAATTGACTACGTTTTTAACACCATACGGTAGATATTGTTTCCTAAGACTGCCCTTTGGTATATCCTCCGCTCCAGAAATATACCAGAAGCGCATGCAAGCCATATTACAGGACATACCAGGAACATTTTGCAAGATGGATGACATCCTCATATTCGGTCCGAATGCAGAACAACACGATGCTACTTTGCGGCAAGTACTAAAGACGCTTGAAGATAATGGAGTTACTCTTAATAAGGAGAAATGTGAGTTCGGAATCACAGCTATAAAGATCTTGGGACACCGCATCGACGCTTATGGGATTCATCCTAGCGATTCAATGATTAGAGCTATCGAAAATTACCCAAAGTCACGAAACATTACTGAACTAAAAAGGTTCCTAGGTATGGTAAATTTTTGGGGAAATTTGTTCCCTACCTTTCTGACTTAAGCAAACTGCTTAACGAACTGTTGCACAAACAGGTAGAGTTTCAATGGGAATGCTCCCAAGACACCTCAGCAAGGCAGCATTGACTGACGCCCCGGTTCATAAATTATAAGACCCAAAACACAAAACCATCTTGTCATGCGACGCATCATCCTACGGTTTAGGAGCAGTACTCTTACAGGTCGACGAAGAAGATATTCTTCGACCCGTGGCTTATATATCCAGGACCCTTACCCAGGTAGAACAAGGATACGCGCAGATTGAAAAGAAGAAGAATAACTTGGGCAGCATGTCAAAAATTTCCAGAGCTTCTCATTGGCATCGAATTTAGTATTGAAACCGACCACAAACCGTTGATCGCAATTTTCTCTACGAAGAATCTGGATGAGCTCACTCCGCGCCTGCAAAGGTTAAGGATGAAGATGATGAGGTATGTCTTTGATATTTATTACACAACAGGTAAATTTTTAGTCGCAGCACATGCACTATCTCGATGCCCTCTTCAGGAAGAAGAAGATGCAAATATCGACAGTCACAATTATCTGTGCACCTTTGTTAACACAATAACTAGCAGCCTGCCAGTGTCTCAAACGAAATTGGATATCATCCAGAAATCTCAAAATCAGGATCCAGTTTTATTAAAAGAGCTTAAATTCTGTATAAACGGCTGGCCAGATACACACAAAATTGAGCCGGAGGTTCGTGAGTTCTACAACGATCGATACAATTTTTCAATAAATAATGAGGTTTTAATGCACGGATGTCGAATAGTTATTCCGGCAGAGTTACGCCAAGACACATTAGAGCGGATTCATGCCGGCCACATGTGTATTTTAAAATGTAAAGCTAGAACCAAACAGTCGGTTTGGTGGCCAGGTTGTTCAAAAGATGTTGAAGATTATATAAAAAAATGTGCGATATGCATACAAAATGTCGTACCGAGACACGAAAGCGGCATAATGTCTGAAATGCCGGAACGTCCATGGCAAATCGTAGGAGTTGATCTATTTTACCGCAGTTAAAATTACTATTTAATGGCGAGCGATTACTTTTCGCGATACCCTGAAATAGCTCGCCTGGAAAACCAGACGACAAACTGTATAATCAACCACATGAAATCATTTTTTTGCAGACATGGAATCCCAGAAATCGTGAGATCAGACAATGGGCCACAATTCCAAGCCTTAAATTTTTCGGAGTTTGGGAAATTCGCTAAGAAATGGGGATTTAAGCACATCACATCATCACCTCGTTATCCTCAAAGCAACGGGTTCATTGAATCCTCAGTAAAGAATATAAAATCGCTGTTGAAGAGGAAGCAAGATCTGTATTTAGCCCTTTTGGAATATAGGTCGACCCCGTTGGCAAATGGCTTATCACCCACCGAGCTTTTAATGGGTAAAAAATACGAACCACCTTGCCGATTGTTGATGATAGTGGAGAGTTTCGTCGAACGTGTTTTCATCTTACTCCCACAGGTAGGAAGGAGATACCCTATGTTCCCGGCGCAGTTCAAGATGTGCAAATGACTACACCTGCACCAACCCCAGGTTCTCCGCGCCCGGACTCGAAAGAGGCAACTGCGGAAGTAGTATCAGAAGGCGAAAAGACCCCAAGCATCCCTCGATATGTAACAACAATAAAATCAGGGCGAATAATAAAGCAACCTGAGAGGAAAAAGCCGAATGATTAGAACTTTCATTAACCATATTAGATTTAGCAATATTTGTTCATATGTAGGCGTAACACTGAATTATTGAATATATGTAAAATTAATAAAGCGCTATTACATATGCACATACATCGAGCACTGAATTATTAACTATACTGTATTATTAACTATATAATAAATATATAGTGTAATNATTAGATTTAGCAATATTTGTTCATATGTAGGCGTAACACTGAATTATTGAATATATGTAAAATTAACAAAGCGCTATTACATATGCACATACATCGAGCACTGAATTATTAACTATACTGTATTATTAACTATATAATAAATATATAATGTAATAACGCTCAGAGGGGAGATGTTCGGTATATATACATAGGTATGTATGTACGTGCAATAGCTATCATACGTTCCTTCCTTGCATACACATGTACAGTAGTTATCATGCATTCCTCTACCTACGATTCTTGTATTACATTTTATGTATAGCTGACAGGTGTATAGCTTGAAATAAAGTTAGTTATGAAACAGAACTCAACATGCGCGTTTGATTATTCGTGGGAACACTACAGTTTTCTGCAAAAAAAAAATCCGCAGTCTAGCAGTCAACCAAATCTAGGTGTTGCGTGTTGGTAGGCGCGTCTGCTATTCGTTTGCAGATTTTTGGCGATCACAATTAACTATAGCGAAAGTTGGAATCCGACTGCTGATCTCTAAATTTGCGCTGTGAACGTACAGTGTAAAATGTTCACTGTACATACATACATATAAACAGTCAGCGTCAAATCTTAGTGTACATCTTGTTCTAATATTCACAATTATTTTCATACAAAAATTTTTCATTAAATATTTATGAAAATATATTTTATTATATAATATAAACCATATAAAGTTTTGTACTTTATATAAAGTTCATATTTTTTCATGAAAATAATTATGAATAGCGTACTAGGTTTACATATAAGTAGAATATCCCAATTTTCGAGCTTAACTCCCTAATCTGTAATTATAAGATATAAGCAATACAAAATTGGTCCCTCCTTAATAACCTATAACTTTTCGGTGTCCAACCTAGTTTTATCAATTATTTTTGCGAATAAGAGGAAAAATTTCAAATGTAAAAAGTAAACAAAAATGGATGTTAGCAAGGAAAAGAGGTTTTTAAAGGTATCTTTAATAAAATATTAAGGTAAAATATATTCCAATTGCTTCGTATAGCAGAAAAATTTATTCACAGAGAAGAAACTTAACTTTTCCTTGAGATGTGAGAATAACACGCGCAACAAATTTGAAGGCTAATAATCTGATATTTGCCTGTGTAAACGGGGTGAGTAAAAAACGAGCTATAATTGAGATTATATTTATATGTAAACATAATTTTATATTAGAACAAGGTGCACACAAACATTTGACACTGTCTGTATATGCACAACTGCAAAAAGATTTTCTCTACATATGAATTTTTTTACATGAGTTGAAAATATTGCAACGTTTGTTAACGTTTAATATTATAAAAAAATATATATATTTTCTTGATGGACGGCAAAAAATGGTACATTTTGTTTTATTTTGGGACATTTTACTTCAAAATTGTGGTACACAAAATTTTGGTGAAGTGATAACCGTGGGCAAGAGTGATTCTACGTTGGATTTCCATGCTGACATTAGTATCGGTGTCAATGCTGGTTTCCAAGTAAATGAAATTCTCTACTTTCTCGAAATTATAACTGTCTATAGTGACGTGGGTGCCAAGGCACGATTGCGCTGACTCTTTTTTTTTGATAACAGGAGATACTTCGTCTTGTCCTCGTTGACCGTCAGACCCAATCGCTTTGCTTCCTTATACAATTTGGAAAAGGCAGAACAGACTTCGTGGTTTTTGTTACCGTTGATGTCAATGTTATCGGCGTACGCCAGCAATAGCACGCTCTTGTAAAAAAAATTTCCTAAGCGGTTCAGCTCTGCAGCTCTTATTATCTTCTCCAACAGCAGATTAAATCAATCGCATGAAAGGGACAAAAAAAGTGGTGTGTGCTTTAACCAGACCCACCTATCGACATTAGTTCGACCCGCAGAAACCGAATATGATGTCCGTTTGACTCGTCCCCCTCCAAAATATCGAGCAAACTGCGAAAACCCGAAAAACATGGCACAGCCTGCTATTTACATATCGCACATTTCCTAAAAGAGTGTCATAATGGAAAAAAATTTAGTTAAGTATGCAGAAATGATCGACACCTGTTCTTCTCTGTTGTGTATTTCCTGTACCCCTCAATTAAAGGAGCCTAAGTCAGTAAAGGCCAATTTCCCCTTAAAGCAGCATTTCATTCAAACCATATTTTAACGTTTAACTAGCCATACGTGTAGCTCAAGATGCCCTTTTAGTAGAATCTTAATAAAACTATACAACTTTTCAAGGGGAATGATTATTTTTTAATTAAAGTCGCTTAGTCTACTTTAATTGACGGGCACAGAATGACACTCTTGCCATTGTGCGATATGTTTATTTGGCCTTTCTTACTTCTTCTTCTTCTTATTATTTGGCGCTGTAACCGCCTAAGCGATTTTGGCCGAGTTGGGCAAAGCTCGCTAGTCGTTTCTTTTCTGTGCCAACTGACGCCAATTGGAAACGCCAAGTGAAGCCAAGTCCTTATCCACCTGATCTTTCCATCGCAGTGGGGGCTACCACCAGCGGGTTCCGAGTTGAATACTTTCAGAGACGGAGCGTCGGTGTCCATTCGAAAGACATGGCCAAGCCAGCGGATCCGCTGTATTTTAATTCGCTGCATTATTTTCATGTCGTTGTAAAGCTCATACAGCTCATCGTTCCGTCGTCTATGCTTCTGCGCCACATACCAGCACGGGCATGATGAGTGACTTTTAGCCTGTGGTTTTCGTACGTCGAGAGAGGACCTTACTCCTGAATTGCCTACTCAGTCCAAAGTAGCAGCTGTTGGCAAGAGTGATTCAGCGTTGGATTTCCATGCTGACATTATTATCGGCTGGTTCCCAAATAAACGAAATTCTCTACTTTCTCAAAATTGTAACTGTCAAGGCGCGAATGTGCTGACTGTTTGTTTGATGACAGGAGATACTTCGTCTTGTCCTCGTTTACCACCAGACCCAGTCAGTTTGTCTCCTTATCCAATAGTCAGAACAGACTTCTCGCGGTTTTTGTTAAAGATGATGTCGATGTCATTCTGACGGAGCTGGTGGTATTGCTCAACGCTATTTTTTTAGCCGTAAGAGTTTTGAGGGGATGCCAAATTCAGACATAGCGGCATATAGGCAGCCGGTATAGGCACTTCATTTAGTGCTGTCGAAAGCGGCTTTAAAGTCGACAAATATGTGTGTTTTTTTTTGTATAATGTGTATTTATTTATTGAATCTTTCTTTCGAAACTAACAATAAGTTTTCGTTGTAGGCTAGTCGATCGATTACTTTCGTGTGCAAGAAAACCACTTTTTTCTTCACGTTTTGCCCAACGTTTCGCTAATCACCTTAGCATCTTCAGGGGCGCATTCATAGTTAAGATTTAATTTACACTGGACATTTGGAAATATTTTGAAAAATTGAAAAACACCAAAAACATTGAAATGTATTGAACAGTGAACATTAAACATTAACTTATTAAAAATATTGATACCATCGCTGTGTGGTACTCTCGTCATACCTAGATTACCTACAAAACGCAATAAAAAACATAAACATAAATACAACGTCCCACAAAGTAAAAGCGCAAACAGAAAAAACAAAACTAGGGTTTCTTAAGAAAATATTAAATATAGAAATCACACAAACAAATATGAACATAAAAACAACCAAAGACTACATATTCCACGCACATCAACAACTAAGACATAGCATAAGCGAATTAGAACTAAATTCCTTTATTTGCAAACAGAACTGCATAAGCCAAAGAATAAAAGAAGAACGCGAAACAATACAAACCTCCAAACTAATAAAATTAAAACAACAGCTACTACGAAGATTAGGAATCAATTTCAACAACGATTGGTTCGTTAACAAGACGAACATAGAATTCCCCGTTGAAAGTAAATGGCTTCTCTCCCTGGGGAGAAAATTTGCATTACCAACAAGGCGAACTAGACTCAAACCGGTTCAAATTATTGCTGAAATGGAGCAGGTAATACAACTCATCGAAGACAATAGAACTAAAGAAGCAACCAGATGCAAATTGAGCAATCAAATCATGCAATTCAGGAGAAATATAAAACAAAATTCAGCGGAAAAATTTATATTAGAAACGTTCAATAGAACCAAAACTTTTTTGAGAAAGCACACAGATGAGATTATTGTAACGGATGCGGATAAGGGAAACAAAACTGTGATACTATACAAAGCGGACTACACGGACAAGATGAAAAAGCTACTAGATGACAAAAGCACCTACAAGACAATAAGAAACGATCCAACAATCACGATACAGAGGAAGAATAACGCCATAGTAGACGATCTATACAAAAACAAAATTATTGACTACAAAGTGAAACAACAACTCATTTCCACCGCAGCGACAGCACCTAGGCTTTACGGGTTGCCAAAGCTGCACAAACCGGACTTGCCTTTACGGCCAATTTCTTCGTCTATTAATGTCCCTTGTTATGGTTTGTCCAAATTCGTAGGCAAAACACTCAAAGAGTTCACCTCGGAAAAATACAATATTAAAAATGCGTTTCAACTTAAAGAAAGATTAGAGAACATAAAAATAAGCAAGGAAGAATTGTTGGTATCATTTGATGTGATTTCTCTATTCACAAATATTCCAACACATTTAGCGGTCAAAATTATCATGAATAAGTATGATAGAATTCAGGAGAGCACAGGAATCCCCAGAAACAAATTCCAGAATATTTTAAACTTTTGTCTGAGAGATAACAACTATTTCGAATGCAATGGTAACTTCTACGCACAAACTTTTGGTATGCCAATGGGCAACCCCCTTTCACCTACAATAGCTGACGTTGTAATGGACGACTTATTAGACAACACCTTTATGAGCCTCAAAGAAAATTTCAACATTGACATCAAGTTCATTGTCAAGTACGTAGACGATATATTTGCTATTATAAAACGAAACGACGCGGATATAATTCTTAAAACACTCAACGAATATCATCCTAAATTACAATTCACGATGGAATCAGAGAACAATTTACGTATACCTTTTTTGGATGTCATGATCCACCGAAAAAGTAACGCCATTCTTCTTGACTGGTACTCAAAGCCTACTTCCTCTGGGCGTCTAATAAATTACTTATCTTCGCAACCTTTGAAATACAAAATTAACACAGCTAGAAATCTAATCCAAAAAGTACTAACGATAAGTCACCAACAATTTAGAGACACGAACATAAAGAAAATAAACAAAATTCTGGTAAGCAACAACTACCCACACCACTTAATACAAAGCCTAATAAAACAGAAAACGTCAGAAATAAACAACGAAATTAAGAGAGTACCGGACACGAAAACACCCAATGTCAACAAGCGATATTATAGTGTCACATACATCCCTCGCTTTTACCAACAATTTAACGATGACATAAACACCAACAACCTTAATGTAACGTTGGCGTACCGATCAAACTGCACACTTTCTTCGATCTTTACCAAAACAAAAACGCCACTACCGCCCCAGCAGCAAAGCAACGTGGTATACGAAATAACTTGCAAAGGAAGCAAAAACGAAAACTGCAACAAAGTTTATATAGGAACGACTAAGAGAGCATTGGGCGTTCGTCTGTCAGAGCACGAAGCAGATATAAAGAAAAATAAGCAAAGCACAGCTTTGGCGCAACACATACAAGATAGTGGTCACACAGCTGATTTAGCCAACGTCAAAATATTAGACAAGGAACGGAGGGAAAAAGCGAGATTCACTTTAGAAAGCCTACGAATATTACAGAAAAGAGAAAAAACAATTAACAAGAAGGAGGACACGGATGATATCGCGGCTGCTTATATGCTATGCTTGTAATAAACATTTAGTATGACGAGAGTACCACACAGCGATGGTATCAATATTTTTAATAAGTTAATGTTTAATGTTCACTGTTCAATACGTTTCAATGTTTTTGGTGTTTTTCAATTTTTCAAAATATTTCCAAATGTCCAGTGTAAATTAAATCTTAACTTTGAGTAAGTGCCACAGTTAAAATCAAAAAACCTGTGATTGTCCCTTTGTGTTTATATCTTCGTTTGTTGTTTTTCAAATATTTAACCTAATTTTTGTAATTACGTACATACATATATCAATATTTGTCGATAACATTGTTCTTTGTTTATTGTTGATGTCTATGTAAATAAAGATGCGCCCCTGAAGATGCTAAGGTGATTAAAAAAAAAAAAAAACAAAAAAAAAAAAG
>NW_016157466.1:163833-170710 GCF_001687245.7 Rhagoletis zephyria
ACAGCGATGGTATCAATATTTTTAATAAGTTAATGTTTAATGTTCACTGTTCAATACGTTTCAATGTTTTTGGTGTTTTTCAATTTTTCAAAATATTTCCAAATGTCCAGTGTAAATTAAATCTTAACTATGAATGCGCCCCTGAAGATGCTAAGGTGATTAGCGAAACGTTGGGCAAAACGTGAAGAAAAAAGTGGTTTTCTTGCACACGAAAGTAATCGATCGACTAGCCTACAACAACAACAATAATATATATTAAATTCGATCAACAACTTACTTAAAAATAAGTTTTCAAATCTTACAAACTACTATTAAACTTAAAAATTCTGTGGCAATGCCTAGAAATTTTTTATTTTTTCATACATATATATTTATTACAGCTTTTGCGGGTGAAGGAATGGACAAGATTCCGAGCAGCAGGATCGCTGGATATCGTGCTGGGCAGGCGGTCTGAAAGGATGAGTTCCAGAGCCGCACTGCCTAGGCGGGTGGAAAGGACTAGTTTCCACGCCGCGCCTTCGCTTCTCTATATTTAAGTAATTACAATCCAGTAGGCTGTGTTCGGTCGGTCTGAAGGACGAGTTCCAGAGCCGAAATTGATATATTGCGGGTATCGAAATTTATTATATTGCGCATCATTTGATAATATCGGAGAAATCCTTTCTTTTTAGTCTTCTTGCATATCTCGGGCTAAGAGGATCTCTCGCTAGTCGATTTGGATGGTTCATTAACCGTGCTGAGTAACTGGTGCTTAACCCTCTAGTAGGCTGAACCGCCTCCAGACGGTCGTTAACTAAACACCTTTTTAGTGCACCTATAATAATTTTTTTCTATATTCATGAGGCACGATCTTTAGACAAAAATCGTACCCTTACGGCGGTGTAAATTTTAATCCGTTATGTCAATCCGTTTTATTTTAATCGGCAGTTGAATTACAGATTTTGAAAACACGGTTAAAATTAATTATTTCTTGCTATTTAGTAGTTTCGTAATTAAAGAAATTTTTTCTTTTGAACAATTTTTTGATATAAAAAAATTCGGAGAATTCCGTTGTTAAAAGCACCGTATTTTATTATAAGTTTTATGATTATGTCACCACTCGAAGTGGAGAAAATTGCTTTCGAACACAGACACAGACACAGTTTGCATTTTTAACCGTTTGCCGGTTCGTAGGTCAACATTGTGTAAGAGAAAGCTGAAAATATGTGTAAGTATATCGGCGAGCCCGTCTCCAGACTGTCTTGGTTTTTCTCCCCTGTAGGAAAAAGTTACTGTCACAGATCGAAATGGACATCATTTTTGGATTTCTCGTGCTAAATTCACCCATTACTGAATTTTTCAACTCATAAAAAATTGGCCTACTAGAGTGTTAACCCTCGTATGTCCTCATGCACCGTATTTACATTAAGATCTTTGTGGATATTCGTATTTTTTATGTACCACGCTGCTCCGCATATGGCGCGTAAAATTTTTGACTGCAGTCTTTGAAGTCTGCTCAAAATGGAATTGGAAGTTGTGCCCGAAAGCCCGATTCCATATGCCAAACATGGTTTAATCATCATATTAAAAAGCAACATCTTGTTATCTAGGCTTAATTTAGATTTGTGTCCTATAACCCAGTGAAGGCTTGCTTGTTTTAGTTTCGCTTGAGAAATTTTGTTTTCTATATGCTTTTTTCAGGTAAGTCTTCTATCTAGTGCCACTCCAAGGTATTTGTCACTATCTTTTTGTGGTATAGCCTTGCTGTTTATTTTTAGTGGTGGGCAAGTTTCTTTCTTCAAAGTAAATGTTGTCTGAACACACTTGCTTTCGTTAACCTTTATCCTCTAAGAACCAAGCCATAGCTCTAACTCTTTCAAATAATCTTGCAGCTTGTAAGAAGTGCCTTTGNGCAGTTGAATTACAGATTTTGAAAACACGGTTAAAATTAATTATTTCTTGCTATTTAGTAGTTTCGTAATTAAAGAAATTTTTTCTTTTGAACAATTTTTTGATATAAAAAAATTCGGAGAATTCCGTTGTTAAAAGCACCGTATTTTATTATAAGTTTTATGATTATGTCACCACTCGAAGTGGAGAAAATTGCTTTCGAACACAGACACAGACACAGTTTGCATTTTTAACCGTTTGCCGGTTCGTAGGTCAACATTGTGTAAGAGAAAGCTGAAAATATGTGTAAGTATATCGGCGAGCCCGTCTCCAGATTGTCTTGGTTTTTCTCCCCTGTAGGAAAAAGTTACTGTCACAGATCGAAATGGACATCATTTTTGGATTTCTCGTGCTAAATTCACCCATTACTGAATTTTTCAACTCATAAAAAATTGGCCTACTAGAGTGTTAACCCTCGTATGTCCTCATGCACCGTATTTACATTAAGATCTTTGTGGATATTCGTATTTTTTATGTACCACGCTGCTCCGCATATGGCGCGTAAAATTTTTGACTGCAGTCTTTGAAGTCTGCTCAAAATGGAATTGGAAGTTGTGCCCGAAAGCCCGATTCCATATGCCAAACATGGTTTAATCATCATATTAAAAAGCAACATCTTGTTATCTAGGCTTAATTTAGATTTGTGTCCTATAACCCAGTGAAGGCTTGCTTGTTTTAGTTTCGCTTGAGAAATTTTGTTTTCTATATGCTTTTTTCAGGTAAGTCTTCTATCTAGTGCCACTCCAAGGTATTTGTCACTATCTTTTTGTGGTATAGCCTTGCTGTTTATTTTTAGTGGTGGGCAAGTTTCTTTCTTCAAAGTAAATGTTGTCTGAACACACTTGCTTTCGTTAACCTTTATCCTCTAAGAACCAAGCCATAGCTCTAACTCTTTCAAATAATCTTGCAGCTTGTAAGAAGTGCCTTTGGGGTCTGAACTATTGCTTAGGATAGCTGTGTCATCAGCAAACGTTGAAATGGTTAGACTATCATCAATTGGCAAATCACAAGTGTATATTAATGTACAATATGGGTCCTTGAACACTGCCTTGAGGGACACCTATATATATTGGATGACTTTCCGTTCTAAAGGAATTCTGCCTGACTCTGAAGTTTCTCCCCAGCAGAAAGCTTTACAGTATTGCATGCGTTTATGCAGGGAGTGAAACCATTAGTTTGTATATAAGGCCATCATGCCAGACTTTGTCAAAAGCTTAAGAGATGCCCAAAAATACACAGGTGCAGTATTGCTTCCCTTCGAAGGCTTTTCTAATACAAGAAACAATTCTATGAACTTTTTCTACAGTGCCACGTTTTTCACGAAAACCAAACTGATGTGGTGGTATTATTTAGTTACTTGTTAGTGAAGGTTATTTTTCTTTCAATAGAAGTTTTGCAAATATTTTGGAAAATACAGAAGTTAAGCTAATTGGCCGATATGAACTTACTACCGTCGGAACTTTGCCCGGATTTGGCACCATAATTATTTCCGAAAGTTTCCATAAGTCGGGGAAGTGCCCCAATTTAAGCATGTTATTAAAAATATGTAACAAAAAATGTACGGCAGTTTGTGGAAGCTCCTTTATCATTTCACCTGTAATCCTATCGTAACCAGGCGCTTTATCCACCTGAACATCATGAACAATGGTGTTAATTAAAACTTTCTCTTTAACCCGAAGCGGATTTGTGGTAAGGCTACTGGGGGATATTGAAATATTGGAAGGATGAGAGCCTTCATTGGGTCTAAAGACTTGTGAAAGATGACAGGCGAAAGCGTTTGCTTTATCCTCATCACTGCTCGCCCAGCTTCCGTTCTGACTACGTAATGGTGCTTTTCGAAGAACGGGTCTCTTCGCATGCTTCAGTGTTCGCCAAAGGGAGTAGTCAGTCTGTTTCGAAGCAGACAAGGACTGAAGGATCGGCTGCGTACTTCTTTCTTTTCCGCCTGCAACAAAATACGTAATTCGTTTAAGCTTCGGAGAGCGAAATCTTTGCCATTCCCTTCTTAATTTGCGCTTTTTACTTATTAAGTTAAGAATGTTTGGGGTGTACAGGCCAGGGCAGTAAGAAGTGCGATGTTTAATAGAAGGATTTGGTGTTGCAATTTCTGCGGCCTTAACTACTATATCAGTGAAATGTTCAGTTGCCCTGTCGATATCATTTTTGGTCCGAATAGGAATTGGTCAATGTGCGAACTGACATACTTTTTGTATTTTAACCAGTTTGTGTCTTATTTGTAAGATTTTCTTCTTTTTCTTCATAATTAATAAACATTGATAATGTTATGAGGTAGGGTGAATGATCTGAAGACAGATCAAATAAAGCTTCAGTATTAACTCGGTGTCGCGCAATACCCTTTGCTACACCAAAGTCAATAAGATCGGGTAATTTTTGGGGTCAGGTGGCCAATACGTGGGCTGACCAGTATACAAGACGTCGAATCCTCTATTCTGGATTACTTTATATAGATTTCTACCCTTTGGTGTAATCAATCTAGATCCCCAGAATGTGTTCTTGGCATTGTAATCTCCTGCTACAATAAACTTACTTAGCTGTTCCACCTCGGGCCTTACCTTTTGGATGCTTAGTATCATAGAATTTGTACCCATTAATTTGAAAGTTATTAAATTGCGTAAGGTGGGTTTCAGATGCAAGCAAAACGTCTATATGATATCGCTCTAAGAAAATTTCTAGTTCGTTTTCATGCTGGGTTATCCCGTTCGTATTCCAAAATCAAATTTTAAGATTATTCATTGTTTAGCTAAAATGGCTTGAAGTAATTGATTTTGATTTTTAATCAAGTCTTGTACCATGTTCTGCATTTCCATCATTTGCTCCTGCATAACTTTCATAAAGTTGTTTATACTAGCTTCTAGGTTACTACTATTCTGACCAAAACAAGGTTGTGTCGGAGGAGTATTTTTGAGCATTTGTGCATATGAAGTAAAGTTATTAACAGTCATTGGCGCAGACATTGGCTTAGCGGGTTCTGGTATGGGATTTTGCTTAATAGGAATGTTTTTGGGAATTGTGTTCTCTTTCATTGAGATATAAACTGGACCACCTCTATAGTTAGCAGTGTGATTGCCACCGCAGTTACTGCACTTTTTGGATTTTGGGTCCATTTTTGGTTTCATACATTCTTTAGAAGTGTGTAGATCCCCACAGATAACACAGACACCAGGTAAGGTGCAGTAGCGACGTGTGTGACCAAATTCCTGGCAGTTATGACATTGAGTAGGGCCTCTACGCTTATGGGGTTCTTCTGCGGAGATTTTACGGTGCATAAGATATCGCAATTGATATATTTTATGCACTTCCCCTTTCTTCAGATTGTGAAAGTCAGGTCATAGCTCTCTTTATAACATCGGTTGAGGGATGTTTTCTTTATTTTTGATGTTGAAAACATTACGCACATTAAAACCTTCTTCCAAAAGAGCATTTTCTATCTCTTGTGAGTTCACACTGGACTCGATGCCTTTTATGACAACTTCTAGTCCTCGACTACTTTTAAGTTAATAGATGTAATAAGATTTCTTACACTTATCAAACTCATTGGTAATTTTACGAAAAATATCTTCGTTTTTAGCCTGTATTTTCTCTTCGTGTAAACTCCCCTTTTTAATAGGAACCACATGAAAATTATTTTTCCCTACTAGTTTTAAGAGAGTATCTACCAGAGCATTAGAACTTTGTTCTCGTAGATAAATAGGTGGAGGCTTGTATTTTTTAACTACCTGTTGGTTAGAATCATTATTCATATCATCGAGAATACTAAAACGATTACTCTCCGCCAATGTAGAGGTACATGAAGTGACTACTTTCAACATTTTATTTTTTGGGCTTTGTTTTCCGTTTTTCTCGGGTGTGCGATTTCGCTTTAATAATATGTAGCGAACTAACCCAGTCTGAACAGTAGCATTTCTTGCTTGTTTTTCTTCTTCTTTGTTTGTTGCCGTCGAAGTATTAGTATCGGCAGCTGCGTTGTTGTCCGCATTGATCACTGCTGGAGAGCAAGAAGATGCTCTTTGCTTGGCTGCATCTGCTGTTTATGATGGTGTGTTAGCAGTATAAGAGTTTTCTTTAGCGTTGTTGTTGCTGGTTTTGCTTTTTGGGCTGTATGCAGTAATTGTCAAATATGCATTTCTTTTGCTTGCGCTTTGCATTGAGTGCCTGCGCTCCTTTGGGGCGCGTCCTCGACACTCATCTCTCACTTAACTATCGTTTTGCATGTAAACAATAATTTAATTATTTTTATACACACAATGTCTTATTGATTATTTAGGTATTTTTTGCGATCACGATTTGATTTTTTTATACTGCTGAGGGCATTTCGCGACGACACAAAACTCCAGTAATCTCTTTTGATGGTTAAGTATTATTAGTTTCACGATAAAAATTATTTTTTATGGAGCGAATAAAGAACACGTCCGTACTCAACCGCAACCGTGATTCCGCAATATGTGGTGAGTGTCGATCCTTTTCTCGCGGGTCTTTTCCAAGATTTGTCGTATTGTGAATACCTGGTCTAAGGTGGATTTTCCAGGTCTAAAGCCACACTAATAAGGCCCAATCAGTTCATTGACGGTAGGCTTCTGTCTTTCACACAATACGCCCGATAAGACCTTGTAACCTATGCTTAGAAGGCTGATCCCGCGGTAGTTGGCGCGAATGGCGGGGTCGCCTTTCTTGTGGATTTGGGAGAGCACACTTAAATTCCAGTCGTCGGGCATGCGTTCACCTGACTATATTCTGCACAAGAGTTGATGCATTCACCTTATCAACTCCTCGCCGCCGTATTTGAATAGCTCAGCTGGCAGGCTGTCAGCTTCAGCTGCTCTTTGTTGTTTTTCAGCCGCGTTGTTGCTATTCGTACCTCTTCATAGTCAGGCGGTGGAACGTCGACTCCGTCATCATCGACTGCGGGCTCGGGTTCTTCTTCTCCACA
>NW_016157466.1:170786-183616 GCF_001687245.7 Rhagoletis zephyria
GGCTTCAGTCTTTCACACAATACGCTCGATAAGACCTTGTAACCTATGCTTAGAAGGCTGATCCCGCGGTAGTTGGCGCGAATGGCGGGGTCGCCTTTCTTGTGGATTTGGGAGAGCACACTTAAATTCCAGTCGTCGGGCATGCGTTCACCTGACTATATTCTGCACAAGAGTTGATGCATTCACCTTATCAACTCCTCGCCGCCGTATTTGAATAGCTCAGCTGGCAGGCTGTCAGCTTCAGCTGCTCTTTGTTGTTTTTCAGCCGCGTTGTTGCTATTCGTACCTCTTCATAGTCAGGCGGTGGAACGTCGACTCCGTCATCATCGACTGCGGGCTCGGGTTCTTCTTCTCCACAACTTTCCGTGCTGCTACCATTCAGTGGGGTGGAAAAGTATTCCCTCCATAATTTAAGTACGTTCTGAACATCGGTTAATAGGTCGCTATAGTTGTTCTCACAGGAGTACGCCCTGGTCTTGAAACCTTCCTTAAGTCCTCTGGTAAAATTTTCGGGCATTCTTCCTGTCGGCCAGCATTTCAAGCTTCTTACTGGGTTCGATTATTTAAGGTATATAAATATTTTCCAAAAACTTAGTAGAGTGTACCATAACTGTTTTGCTCAAGCAATGCATCATTGCTTGGTATATCTAAAATAGCACCGACCCTGCAGGGAAAGCTACTAGTTGTGAACTAAAATACCACCAGTTTTCTTTTCAGCCCAACTGGTTCACGTTCCATCCTTTTTCAATGTTAGTGACTGGTATTTTTAACATTGCGATGTCCTACGAGATATCAATTGTCAGGCTATGCATCAGCATCTACTAGTGGAAATACTAGTAGCATCATACCAGTTGATCAGAAAGGTGTTCCAGGTTATCACCCATAAAAATCATAAGTATTCCATTTTGCTCGCGGCGCTCCATCAGTCGCAATGCACGACAGAGCAGAGCACTGTCGTGGTAGTACTGAGGTCCACGGTTAAATCCCTGGCGCAGGGAACATTTTTTTTATTAATTTTTTTATTTATCTATTTTTTTTTATTTTATGGCACAAGTAGTTCTTCCGATATGCGTGTTTTTTTTTGCGATTTAATTAGATTTTCAATCTTTTTTTTAAATTGAAAAAAAATAATGACTTACATTCATTTGACTTACATTAATTTTAAAAATCCAAACCACCTCCAAGCGGACTCGAACCTGCGATCTCAGCACCAGAACCGGTAGTCTTCACGCGACGTCACCGCCGATATTTGTAAAAAAAAGCAATTAATTGCGTTTTATGTTTGGTTTTGGCAATTCAAAGGCAGATGTCGCTGAACGCTTAAGTTCTTCAGACGGGTTTGGCTTTTTACTGCAGGGGACATATATGATACATATGTGTATTAGCGTGGGCCGAAAATCCGCTTTTTTAGAATTTTGATTGGTAATAGGAAAAATATGGTTCATTATGTTCTAAAAATAATATCTTAGGCTCGCCCAAGTCCATCAAGGTTTAATGTGCTCAAAAAATAAAAACCAATAAATACATTAGTTGATACTTTTTTTTACTAAAATTGTAAGTATCTTTGAAAGTATTAGTCCTTTTAGTATATGGACCTTTTTTTTTGAGAATCGAAGTAAGCTAAGAAAATATTTTTTAGCACTTGAACTTTAATGGACTTGGGCGAGCCAAAGATATTGATCAAAAATTGTCATCTCTCGCACAGATTGGTTTTAGAGCATAATGAACTATATTTTTGCTATTACCAATCAAAATTCTAAAAAACGGATTTTAGGCCCACGCTAATGTGTATGTATATTCTAGTGTACTTAGTTGCGTGAAAACTGTTCTATCGATAATTAACGCAATTTTTAAGAAAGATCAGAATCTCTCAAAAAGGTCTGCATATATGATTTTGACTCGGGCTTGGAATATCTTCTTTTTTTTCCTAGAGTACAGTCTTGAAAAAATTTCGTGGTTGTTTTGAATTTTGATAATAACTTGTTTAAGCTCACCGTGTAGTATGTGATGTCGGAAGCTTTTGCCTCAATCACTGTACCTACCTAATAGTTTATATTAACTCTAAATATATTTTTTGCATTTTTTATCGTTTTTAAGTAATTTTTAGTAATATTAAGTTAGTTATTTTAATACCAATTTAATATTTTACCTCATATAAAGAAGCAAGTGATTCCAAAGTACGTGCTCGCCTTGAGCTGAAACGAATTGAAGATTGTCGATCGAACTGAAAAAAAAATTAAATAAATTTTATAAGTATGTACTCGTATGAGGTATTCTTTGTCAACTGAATTGAGAAAATGGTTGCGGAGAAAAATCGGTATAAATGTTTACTTTTAAATGATCAGTGGCGTTTTTTTTAACTCAGTATGGCGGAAAAATTTTTAAGATATGATTGAATTCACTAGAAATTTGTTAATTGCCGGTTATTAGATCGTTGATTACGATTTTGATAATGCATTTTTTAAATCAAAATGCCGAATGTTAACTTATAAACGATAAGTGGCGAAGAAGTTTTTAAAAATATACTGAATTCGCTCGAAATTTGTAACTCGGGGGTTTTTGTGATCCCTGATTACAGCTAAAAAAAGCCCAAGAACGAGAGCATCCCATTCCCGTGTAAAATCTGTCGCTGAGCCCGAAAATCTTAATAATTTTTTTCTATTATGTAATTTTCGAGATATCGACACAACGACTTTTGATTAAAGAAAAAATCGATCATAAAAATTCGAATATCTGAAGAACCTGTTTCCAATATAAGCCAGCAAGAGAAAACCTGAAAGAGAACCTACCGTTATCCTTTGATAATTTCAAGAAAGACAAAACAATTTATACCAGGATAACTACAATGCATGTAAAGCTCTAGACAAACCTAAACAATGTGTTGTATTTAGGCGGTTGTTTTATTTTGATCGCACCAGATAGTGGCCTGTTCTTCTCTAAACGAGCTTCAAAAGAACACTCCAACTCGGTTAACTTCTATGTGGCAGCACTGATATAAACCGTCATTGATTAAAAAAAAAATTAAAAAGAGAAATTTGACAAAAAGGGTAGATTGACAAATTATTTTGTAAAACAAATAATCCAATTTTTTCTGACGATCTACACGAATTTCGATTTGTTGGCTCGATGTCTCAAGGAAAACCCATCGTGGTGATGCAGTGTCCGTTCGGTGGCTCACATAACATAAGAATTTAAATAGTTTCACTTTTTAATTAACGTGCTTGCATTTGTTTTAACGACATAGTATGTATCTAAAACAGTCCATTTAAATATACAGTGAACTAAAAAAAAAACAAGTTAGTTAGGCTATTAAGGAAAAACTACAAATGAATAAAACACAGATACAATAAAGATTTATCGCAAATAAAAAAAAAATTTCTACACTAAGTTCAAAATTTTTAACTTGTTAAAAAGTTAACTTTCTGATACAAATTAGTATTTTGTTTAGCAACCTTCGGATCTGGCATGGCTCTAAGCTTTCTATTCATAGAGCGAATTAAGTTCTGAGTAATATTTTGGGATATATTCTCCCATATATCCTAAATGACAGGTTTAAGGACTCTCTTGCTCCTGATTTGACGCTCGCGTAATTTTGATTCCATGTAAATGATGATTGATTATGGCAACTTAACTTAACTTAACGGAACGCAGAACTTAGAGAATCAAAATGAAAAGATTTAAGTTACGTTAAGTTTCGGCAACACCCATTTAACAGAATTTTTAAGAGAGAGCCGTAAGTTACGTTAAGTTGTCATAATCAGACCATTAGCCCACTACTGTTCAGTACAAAGTAACAAAATATAAAAAGCAAGGAAATTTGGAAAGAACAGAAGGAAGTGGCAGACTAAAGAAAATATATACATCACAGGCAGAGAGAAGGATTGGTCGATAATGAAGGAATATCCAACAGAATCCGCAGTAGCTAACAAAAAAGTAAAACATGTCGGTGCCAGTGTCATGGCTTGAGGAGCGATGGGCACAAACAGCATCGGAAATTTAATTTTCATTGAAAGCATCATGACTTAAATGGACTACTGGAAAATTTTAAAAGCATACCTAGCAGATTCAGCTGCCAAATCTACTATATATTTGTAGAAGTATGTATGTATGTATGTACGTATGTGCCACGTTGCAGCCTAAACGGACGGACAGAATCAAACAAAATTTTGAAAGAGTATTGCCATGACTCCTGGGCCTGTAATAGGGTGAAACAAATTGGGATCCTACAAGGCGTGAAACTTTTAATCCGCCATAACTTCGGAAGCATAAGCCACATGACCTTGAAATTTGGTATACAGACATATAAATGAGTTTGTAGAAGGGGGCGTATCACATCCCATAGGCGTGGAATTTTTTATCAGCTATAACTTCGGAACCTTAAGTCACACGAACTTGTAATTTGATATGCAGACATATCAATGGAAGCTGCGTATAGGAGGGTATATATAAATGAGTTTGTAAAAGGGGGCGTGGCACATCCCATAGGCGTGGAATTTTTTATCAGCTATAACTTCGGAACCTTAAGTCACACGAACTTGTAATTTGATATGCAGACATATCAATGGAAGCTGCGTATAGGAGGGTATATATAAATGAGTTTGTAAAAGGGGGCGTGGCACATCCCATAGGCGTTGAATTTTTAATCATCCATAAATTGGGAACCATAAGTCACATGAACTTGAAATTTGGTATTCAGACTTAGGTATCTATGTTTAGAGTAAAGTATATATAAATGAGTTTGTAAAAGGGGGCGTGGCACATCCCATAGGCGTTGAATTTTTAATCATCCATAAATTGGGAACCATAAGTCACATGAACTTGAAATTTGGTATTCAGACTTAGGTATCTATGTTTAGAGTAAAGTATATATAAATGAGTTTGTAAAAGGGGGCGTGGCACATCCCATAGGCGTTGAATTTTTAATCATCCATAAATTGGGAACCATAAGTCACATGAACTTGAAATTTGGTATTCAGACTTAGGTATCTATGTTTAGAGTAAAGTATATATAAATGAGTTTGTAAAAGGGGGATATACATATATGTGTTCATCTATTAGATAATTCGGATATTTAAAACTGTGTTTTTTTGTTTTTAAACATTGCCGTCTTTAGATTATTTTGAAATGGAAAGATTAAATCGTTTAAATCGACTAATCCCGCGATGCTGTTAAACGAAAAAGGTTAATTCATAATGAATAACACTCCTTCCGAATTAAGCATTCTACCAGAAAAATGCAGCCATACCAAAACAGCTAAGCGAATAGGCAGCTAAACGGAATGTACCATAGTAGACTAATTTTAATTTAGAAATTTGATCGTTACCTTAATCCACCTAATAGTAATAATGGAACGAGATTTGTAGTACAAGTGACGATCAATCTATATTAGTTAAAGCATGATAAGGCTAAAAGTACGGCTCATAAAGATGCCTTAATGTAAACAAAGAAATTAGTTTGTCTCCTTTAAATTATGCTGAACTGAATATTTGTATTACTGTTTTATATTTTGATTTGTTTACCCCGAACGACGTCGGGAGCTCTGCTAGTTAAATATATATACCAAAATCTTGGCCTTGTAAAGGGTAATGATCAAAATCATTCGTCGCTAATTGAAATGGAAAGCCTCGTGTACAATGTAGAAAAGTTGCTTCCACATCCTCCCCCGTGCGCTGACCACACCCAATGTGGTAACAAATACGGACATGATATCGAACCGAAAGTATCGATATAGTACTCATTTAAAGTATCGCTTTAAAAATATCGGGTACCCATTAATATCGTAATAAAAAGACTCGATATTCCAAATATCGATACAAAATTCAAAAAATTAAATCTGAATATTGGTGTCATTGGGTATTAAAGAATTAACACTTTGCACTTTAATAAGTACATCACAGAAGGCGCGCCGCATACCAACCTAAGATAGTACACATTACTGCACTTTAAAGCGCAAAATATATCTATATTGCTTTACATATAAATTCCAAAGTAAGTAAGGTTATAGTACGACATAGATTTGCAAGAAATGGAATGTTTAAAAACAATATTAACAGCAAAACTTTCAATAGAAATTTTAGTAAGGACACATTTTTAAATTTTGGAATTTGGAAAATTAACTTTAAATATTTCAAATATTACAGCAAAAAGTTTTATACAAATAGACTTGCCCAATTCCCAGAGTTTTAAATTTTATTTTATTTCTAATACTTTGTCATACAAGTGTATTATTATTCACATTAACTTTGTAATGTACATTTACGATTCGATACGATACAAGGGTTCTAGTACTCGATTCCAAAAAATATCGTTTGAAAACTTTCGAGTAAAAGTATCGGTATCGAAAAGCAAAAATATCGATATGGTATCATATCGTATCGAAATTCGTGTCCCTAATAATATGAATGATAGTATACAAGATTTCGCAATCCCGGCGGCGATGAGATTTCTCAAGTAAAAGTAAACAAAGCCGAATGGGAGGAGAAAAGAAACTGTCAAACAGTGAATTTTCTCAATTTCTCAACATAAAATTTTTCGTCGGGAAACGTGATTTTATTGTGTTAAATTGCAAAATATATGATTTATAAAAAGAACTAATAAAGAAAATGTAAAAACTCTGCGATTATGGTGAAAGTATTAGCATCTAAAGTTTTCAACGCGTTGTTTAGTTTTACTTGAGGATTGTCAAAGTTGGCAAAACCCAAGCTAAAAGTTGTTTCTAGAGATTCGAATTAAAAAGTTTTCAGTTAAGGTGAAACCTTGCAATTTTTTTAATTTTTCTAAAAAGTTTGATCCGTAACCTGAGATCTACCACATTTTTTCTAAATCTACCAGGTCTCTTTCTAGAATCTACAACACAATATTTTTATTAAGTCCGATCACTGATGAGTACCTTCAATATACAACACTTCTTTTTGGTGCACTGTACACTGAGGGAAATAATGGATAGTATAAATGAATACTTTATGTATATTTGATTATCATTAAAAATGTTCGCATTTAAAAATAATATTTTCATACAAAAATTTATTACGAACTTATTTGACTGTTCACATCCCAGATATATACATTATACATTAGAGTGGTTCAAAAAAAAATTTTTTTTTGGAAATTCATAAACGCTACCTCAAATTATTGTTATTTGTGATAAAAAAAATAAACGTTTTTTTTTTATTTTGATTTTGGTCTGTTTTTTTATTCAAATGCTGTTGTGCTCAATTTTCTTATTTTCTTGACATGTTAAAATGCAACAAAAATTGTGGTTTTTATATATAATTACTCTGGCATTATTGGGGAACATTCTCTTAATTACACACCTGTCTTGGAGAGTTAGAATGGGCCTAGTTCCGGAAAATATGCTCTCGAAAGGACACTAGTAAAATTAAAACGTTGATACTGATCGAGTTACGCGTTGTCATTGGTTGGCACCTGTTACTATGGGGTTTCTGGGAGTGCTAATTAGGAATCTGAAAGAAGTTTTCAAAATTCAAAATGCCGGATCCAAAATGGCGATCCATTTTTATAAAAAATGGTTGGATTTGTTCGAAAACCGGCACTTGAGAGATTTTGGCGTTGTTGATTACGAATCTGATGTAAATGTTTTTAAATTCAAAATGGCGGATCCAATATGGCGATCAAATAAAAAAAAATTACTAAAATTAAAACGTTGATACTGAACGTTTTAAACATTGTCAAGGGTTGAAACTCGTTTCCAGAGGGTTTCTGGCGTTGCTGATTACGAATCGGATATCAGATTTTCAAAATTCAAAATGGCGGTTAAGAGTTGCAAACATATCTAATCATTTTTTTTAAGTTGGTCGCCATTTTGGATCCACCATTTTGAATTTCGAAAATCTGACACAAGATTCATAATCAGCAAGCTCAGAAACCCACTGGAAACGAGTTTCAACCCTTGACAATGTTTAAAACGTTCAGTATCAACGTTTTAATTTTAGTATTTTTTTTAATTTGATCGCCATATTGGATCCGCCATTTTGAATTTTAAAAAATTGACTTCAGGTTCGTAATCAGCTACCCCAAAAACTCTCGAGTGCTGGGTTTCGAAGAGATCCAATAATTAAAAAAATGGTTCGCCATTTTGGATCTGCCATTTTGAATTTTGGAAAACTTCTTTTAGATTCCTAATTAGCAATCCCAGAAACCCCCTAGTAACAGGTGCCAACCCATGGCAACGCGCAACTCGTTCAGTATCAACGTCTTAATTTTACCAGTATCTTTTCCAGAGCATATTTTCGAGGCCCCTTCTAACTGTCCAAGACAGGTTTGTAATTAAGGGAATGTTCCCCAATAATACCAGAATAATTATGTATATGTAAAAATCACATTTTTAGCTCCATTTTGTCATATCACGAAAATAAAAAAAAATTGTGAACATCAGCGTTTTTATAAAAAACCGACCAGCGCGACTTCTAAAACACTTGTTTTCTTTTTTCAAAATAAAAAAATACGTGTCCCTTTTTAATCACAAATAACAATATTCTGATGTAGCGTTTATGAATTTCCAAAAAGAGTGTTTTTATGAACCACTCTAATATACATATACATACATATGTAAGCGTACATACTAAGAATGTTAATCCCGGTATCCCGGGGTTCCGGGATCCCGCACTTTTTGAGGTCCCAAATAATCCCAGGATTTTCGGGATTTGTGATTTGCACTGATGACAAGAAACTCCTTGTTTTACCAGTATTGGCTATATTTATTTTTTATTTAATAATTATAATTTTTCTTATAAATGTCTAGCTCATTATAGATATAAATAACACTGTACGATAAATTTTACACCCAAAAATAAGTATTTATGCGCGAAACCATGGGCCAAATATATTAAAATTGCGTTTTTAGTTTTTCACTCTCGACGTCAGTAATTCAAAATGATTTAAAAAATCCAATGAAATATGTCTAGAGAAAAAGTATGGGTACAACATTAAAGAGGAAATTCTGAAGAATTTAAACAGATTCAATTTTTTGGTGCATAAGGATTGGTAACTATTGAAAATGTCCTTTTAAAATTTGATCCTTGAAATTTCGCAATATTTGTTTTTGAAAAAATTATATGTTAAGGACTGATATAAACTCGATAACATCCTCGAATTTCGTCCTTCTAACTTTATAAACTCGAAAAATTACCTACTAGTCCTTGTGAATCCAAAAGTTTTAATTATTCTAAATGCTGAAGAAATTTCCGCTTTAATTTGGTACCCATATTTTTATTCTACGTTTCATTGATTTTTTAAAACAATTTTTGGAGTTAATCATATCTTTGAAATTACAAAGCCCTTTAAAATAAATCCTGACGTCAGAGAGAAGAAATAAAAACGTCATTTGTTTATTATTTATTTTATGGTAGGAGAGCTTCTCAAACACTATATACGCAATTTCCTCGATTTAAGTTGTTGAAAAGTAATGAATATCTAAATCCCGGGACTAATCCCGGGACCCCGGAATTGTGATAACGACTTCTCGAAAATCCCGGGATCGTAAAAAGCGTAAAATTAACATATTTAGTACATACGCATCCCAAGCATGCATAGTAGGGACAGCACACACATACATACATAGTACATGTTTATCCGTACGAATCGCGTGCTGTGGTGTTAATGGAAATTCCGTATTTGGAAGCACATTTATGTGTCTGGCTGTAGCCGAGTGCGCAAATATGCTAGCCACAATTTGTTGATATCCGGAGAGGGTCAGGGTTTAAATTCCACTGCAGGCAATATGCAAATTAATTTCTTTTTTTTCGGTTTTTATCTTGATTACGAACGCAGTAATTGTAATATGCGTGCAATTGAATTGAACATTTACCAATATACAGTACTTTCGTTGACGCTTATAGCAAGATCAATTGATTGATTTTAATATTTTTTCCCTCAGTGTATGTAGTTAAAATTATACAAATGAAATAAATTTATAAATTTTCATGGTTGAACCGAAACCGTAATTGACTTTTCTTCCTAAATAGTAATAATTTGATCGCAAGAAAGGGGAACGATGAAGAAGACGAGTTGGACAATAAAACTGAGAGCGAGTTGGACGATGAATTAATCGAGTTTTTAAGGACTTTTCGAATGCGAACACTTCAGACGAGCCTCAAGGAGTTCCAAGTTCTAGAAATGTCAAAATCTGTATAAACTGTATAATATATATTCGTGCGAAATTCTATTGATACCCTGTAGTCATGTGATATTATGCGAATTCTATCACAATCCTTCAAAGATTGAAAATTTCCGTGAATGTCAAGTAAAAATTCAAAGTGTTGTACAAATTATATTCTAATTTGTCCTTAGTATACGTATACAGTGAATAAAAAAAAGTTGAACATTGAAGGTACTCATCTTCAAAGTTAAATATCTCTGCCGTTAGTTAAGCTATTTAGGTAAAACTAAAAGCTAAGCTCTGAAACGTAAAGAAACTCCATTTTTGAAACCAAAAAAAAACTTGTACACTAAGGGCCAATTTCAAATGAATATTTAACCGGCACTTAAGTTTAATTGTGGATTGTTGTTTAAATGCCATTTAGTTTTCGTTGGGTTTCAGATCAACTTTCTTTAAATATGCCAAACAATTGGCAGCACTGCTGCTTGTTCCTTGAAATTGTTATTGTATTTGCTTGTTTGTTTACATTTTGTGCTGAACAGCTGATTGTTTTTTGTGGGTTTTGTTGGGATTGATTAAACAACCTACCAATCAATCTTGATTGTTTGGTACAAACACAGGGTTGCATGCCTCATATTTAAATAGCCAATATTATATAACACATAAATAAATGTTTTTTTAGTTTAAATTTTTTTGCAATTTTAAACATTTCATGTGTATATTTTAAAGACCTCATGTTCAAAATCAAATCTTGAAAATCTTATGCGTATATTTATGCAGATTTTGGTTGACACTTTTCAGTAGTTGCTTTACATGCACTTTTTAGAGTGTACAGGTAAATATGTAACATATTACTTACCATTTATTATACTTACTTTGCAAAATACTTATGCACAAAAAAATTGAAATTATAAATCTTAGATTTTATGAAAAAAAATATATATACATGTATTTCAAGTCCTTAGCATGGGTTAAATTATGTATTTTTCTTGAAAATGTTTAGTTTCTGACGAAATATGAGATGGGTACGTAGAAAAAGAAAATTGGATTTTTGGCTTGGTCAGTGATACATTTTCTTAAGACGGCGCGGCAACACTTGTCGTCGTTTGCTTTGGTTGGGCGCGTTCTCATATACGACAGTGTGTTTTAATTTTTACAGCGAAAATTCGCCGTTCGCCGGCATTGTGTTTTAGCGGTAACTCAAAATATTTCGTTTTGCTTATTTCATTGCTGCTGAAAAACAAACGAGCGAGCATTCGTGAATCTCCGAATAAGCGAACAAATCGTTTATTTGAATTTCTATTTCATTACTCTCACAACATCCGCCTTTCAAAAGCATCGGACAATATGAGTTTTTACTCTCTTATTCTCCTGGCTCAGATTATTTCTGCGGACTCAGCGTTGCCGTTTTGGTCCAATTGGACCAAAATTGGTAGGTTCATTATCCTTTGGTAGCTTGGTTGGTTTGAGGAACCTTTTGGTAGGCATAAATGTTTTGAAAATATAACCGAATTGAGCATTAAAATTTGTTCGCTTAATTTGAGTTTACACGTTCAAAACATTGCCCACACGTATAAGATTTCTTTGTTTTTTTTCTATATTTTATTAAGCAGACAATTTTCTGCAAACGAAAACTCACTTCCCAAAGCTATGACCGATCAGCTGTTGAAATAGAACGAGAAATTATCTATCGACTTGAAAGAATATATAATAGGCAATTTGCAATGTGTGCGTGTATTGGTAAAAAAAGTGTGAGTGTATGCAAATTGAAACGAATTTGGGAATTATTTGATTGAAATGCATAAAATGTCTGATTTTGTTTTTTCACACACAAAAAAATGTTTGATATGAGTGAAATAAATCTCAAAGATATTTACATTTTTTACAAAATATTTTTAAAGGCACGATTTTTTTTTATTTAACACTAAAGATTGGTATGAATTGTTAACTAATACTGTAAACAATAACATGTGTAGTTTTAATGTTGGCTGTTAATTTGTGCTAAAAATCCCGTAAATTCAAGAAAACTAGCTTTAACGATGAAAAAAAGTTCGGTAGTTTGCAAGCTGATTTGGTAGGCGTTTTGGTACGTAATAATAGTATCAAATGGCAACACTGTGCGGACTTTTGACAAAACAACTTCTCTTAAGTGAGGTCGTTTTCTCTTCAAGGCAGTAATTCATTCAGTTCTCGAATGATATTTTTATATTTGGTCATTAAGAGTAGTTCAAGATGATAAAAGTTAAATAAAAATGTAAAATTTTTAAATGGAAGTTCCTTATAACTTACTTTAAATTCCACCTTACAGAAAGCACAGCGGTTGTTTTGTCAAAAGTCCACAGATATACATTTAAGTAAATAGGGGCTTTCCTCAAATTAACCAGCTTTTGCATTTCATACTTTGTAAGTGTGATATCTGAAAAACATTCATACATACATGTACATACATACTCGTACATACTAAAAACATTTGTCGCTTCTAATCAGGGTTAGAATCAGGGTTGTCACTGAAAATCCTTCTTTCCTACCAATAACTGATTCAAAAACCTACCAAAATGGCTTCCTTCCTACCATTTCTTTTAATAAATAAAATGACGTTTGACAGCATTAATTACATTTATTTTTGTTGGTTTTTATGCCTAAATTAATGGGGTTTTCTTTCATACCGAAAAATGTTGCCTTCTCTGTGCCCTCTACGCACAAAACTAAGGAG
>NW_016157466.1:183716-219025 GCF_001687245.7 Rhagoletis zephyria
AGGAAAAATTGAAAAAGCAACAAAGTCTAAGCGGTAGAAGTTATAGCACTATTTCGGAGATCACCACATCTCCTCATCAGACAATAAACAATCGTGGTACAAAGCTCAATAAAAATATTAAAAATATATTTAAAATTGTTCCTATTTTAAAATGAAAATTAATTTCTAACAGTCAGTGCTTATAACCGGTATTTTCATACAAGAACTTCCCGCTTATAAGCACCGAATCTCGTGCAATTTGTGTGAAAGATGACAATTTTTTGGTCAATATCTTATGCTCGCCCAAGTCCTTAAAAGTTTAAAGTGCACAAAAAATAAAAATTAATAAACACATGAATTAATACATTTTTTTTAAATAAAATTGCAAGTATCTTCGAAAGTATTAGTCCTACATAGTTTGGTAGATGGACCTTTTTTGTAGAGAATCAAAATAAGCTAAGTAAAATTTTTTTTGGTACTTGAAAATTGTCATTCCATTGTGTTACCAATCAAAATTCTAAAAAAAACGGTCTTTCGGCCCACGCTACTATAAGCTATATCGCCCGTTTATTAATATACATCTGTGTTCATATGGAATAGTAGCATATGTCGAAAGGCTGGCTTTAGTATAATGCAGCATTCGCAGCATACGATAGCGAAAAACTCACAGGCGCCGAGCCGTTGAAGAACTTTTGACAAATAAACGTGCAAAAAATAGTTCCGATACTAGCAAGCCAATATTCTTATTAAGTCTCATCAAAAAAGTCCTTGTCGTTTAATACTAACGCCTCCAGACATAAGCTGCTATTCCATATGAACACAGACATAATTATTTTAAATTTACATTTTTTGGGGAAAACGCAATCAAAGTTTAATCAATTCATAGTTGTTATTCCAAAAAACAGATGGAAAGACACATAGCTTCACCATTTTTGGGATATTTAGTCATCTGTTTAGCTGATCATATTCTCCTTATCAAGCTTATAAATTGTATGATTAAATCTCCAAAAACGTAAATTTTGAGTAGCATCTCTATATTGTTAAAGGTGCGATATGTACGTACTTTCTGAAATGAATAGGCATTGGAATAATTTTGCCTGAAATTTTTGCATTTCAATTGAAGAAGAGCTGGTAGTAAATACTGATAAGATAATAAATTAAATATAAGAATGATAACCTATCCTTTATACTAGTGAACCCGCACGGCGTTAAAACGCCAAAAATTAATTTAACTTTTCAAACATGTGGCGAACCCCTTCCAAACACCTCAAAAATATTGCAAATGTTAGGCAGAGCTATACGCAAATTGTGTGCCTAATTACATTAAGACAGGCAAAAATCCTTAATTTGACATTTCGCTTTTGAAATTCGAAAGACCGATGCATATCTTTTATATATGTATATATGAAAATCGTTTTTCAAACTAAAATATTTCTTAAAATCCTTCGTCTCGCATTGGGATACATATTTCAATTAAATAATGAATTAAGTTGAATTTGATTTTTTAAACCAGTGGCAAACCTCCTAAATATAGTTCAGAAGTATAGCCTTTGGGTTTATTTCGAATGCTATCCATCTTTAAATAATTCATTCATTTTATAACACGTGGAAAACCGCTTCACACACCTGTGGTGGTCCTAGTATCTAGGGTTGATAATTTATTTTTAATTGTTAACTACTTTATTTTTTACAACAGAGTGCCTTCTGCTAATCATCAGGCAGCTATGAGGTTTCCGAAATGAGCGAGAATAAAAAGTATGTATGGATCTACCCTTGCGTTTAACGTTTTATGCGAGATGGCAACCTCATATCTAGATTTAAGTTGGCAATATTGTTCGTTTTATCTATTCATTTTCTTTATTGTATTGAGATTCGTAATTTGAATGTGACGCTATAAACGTACAAAAGCAGCAGTATCATTTTGGTGAATAAAGCTAGCCGTAAGGTAAAAACCTGAACTACTAAAGAAAACCTTAACGCTACAACTGGTGATCCCGTAAAAGAACGCAAGATGCCACACGAACAAGAGGATAACTTCCAAGACGCAATTGTTTCGCCGCAACTGGCACGACTCTCCGTCAAACCGCCACCGTTCTGGAAGCCCGATCCCTCTGGTTCGCACAAGTGGAGGCGCGATTTGCACGAGCTGGTATTACTACGGATGCAACTAAATTTTATAAGGTCATTGCCGAGGTGGACTCGGCGATTCTCTCACACGAACGTGATATCATCTCCTCACCTCCGGCTACCGCAAAATACGAGGCGTTGAAGGAGAGATTGAGGTTGATTAATGATTTCGGGGAATCGAAGGAGGCACGTCTTAAACGCTTATTTGAGGCTTCTGAGTTGAGCGATAAAAAACCAACAGCTCTGCTCCGTGAAATGAAGAAGCTGGCAAGCCACCGTCTGGACAAATAAATACTTAAGACGCTATGGTTACGTCGCTTGCCAGTACATGTTCAGCAAATTTTGTCAACGTTGGAAGATGACGTCGACTCAATAGCAACGAAAGCGGACGATATCATGAACATCGCTCCGGTACAGCAGGTAAGCGAAGTCGACGCAGCAGTGGGCGCAGCTGATGCTACTATATCAGATTTGGTAAATAGAATCGAACGTCTTGAGTGCACCAACCAAATTAATCGTGTCGATTATGACAACCTTCGCCGCATTGCTCATCCTAGGGCTGTACCCGACGCGCGCAGGGATGCACCGCGTGACATTTGTTGGTTTCATCAAACATTTGGTGAACGAGCAACTAAGTGTCGGGCCCCCTATGTATATGTCACACCTAGGTCGGAAAACTAGTGAGCCCTCCGTTTCAAGCGGCAAAAACGGAGAACATTAATTCTTGCCGCTTATACATACGCGATAAAACGACATCATTGAATTTCCTAATCGATACGGGAGCTGAAATATCGGTTATTCCTAAAAAATTTAATAAGATAGCAGAACTTTCACCGATAAAGTTGATTGCAGCAAGCAATACACAAATTAACACGTATGGAAGAAAATATCTGACATTGGATCTGGGTTTAAATAGAAAGTTTGGTTGGGTATTCATTGTGGCTGATGTGGCACAGCCTATTATAGGGACTGATTTTTTGCATAATTTCGACATTTTAGTAGAGATTAAAAACAAACTCGTTGTTGATCAAAAAACAAAATTGCATAAAGTGTGCCAGATGGCCAAACTGCCACAAAATACTGCTTCACTTAGGGGAGCAGATAATTTCCACAGGCTTTTGGTGCGCTACGCCGACTTGACGGGCGACTCAAAGAAGCTAGTGAAGCAGGCAACATCAACTCAGCACTATATAGAAACGAAAGGAGCACCTATCGCGCAGAAGCTACGACGGCTCTCACCCGAAAAGCTAGATTGCGAAGAAGGAGTTTGAATACCTTCTGGAGCGTGGAATATTTCAAAGGTCGAAAGGACAGTGGGCCAGTCCTTTACATATGGTTAAGAAGCCGAATGGTTCCTGGCGTCCCTGCGGGGATTAAAGACTCTTAAATGCCAAGACTATCGCAGACAGCTATCCCGTTCGTGACATCCAGGATTTCGCTTGTGAGTTGCACGGACACTCTTGACACCGCTGCGGCAAGTAGTTTTCAACGCGGTGCATCGCTTAGCGCACCCCGGGGCAAGGTCAACTGTAAAAATCATATCTAAGGACTTCGTCTGGAAAGTCATGAGCTCAGATATACGCGCGCGTGTACGAAGTTGCCCTGCTTGTCAGCGGTGCAAGATTTCGCGGCACACGAGGTGTGAGTTGGAGACATTCACTGTGCCTAGTAGGCGCTTTTTGAGCATATAAATATCGACATAGTGGGGCCTTTTCCATCATCGAATGGCTACAGTTACTGTTTGACATGCGTCGATAGATTTTCGCGGTGGATCGAAGCCATTCCCCTGACTGATATGACAGCAGAAACCGTGGCCAAGGAGTTACTTAAAGGGTGGATAAGCAGATTCGGTGTTCCGAAGTTTATCACAACTGACCAAGGACGCCAATTCTAGAGCAGCCTTTTTCAGCAACTAGCTAAGCTCCTGGGGGCTAAGCACATACATACAACGAGCTACCATCCCCAGGCGAACGGATTGGTTGAGCGATGGCATCGGGTCTTAAAGGCCGCTTCGAAATGCAACGAGGCTAACTCCAATTGAGTTGACGTTTTACCCATAGTACTCCTTGGTCTACGAACAGCAGTAAAGGATGATCTGGGAGCATCGGTAGCAGAAATGCTTTACGGACAAACGACACGTTTGGCCAGTTCGACGCTCGACGACGCTAATGACTCATCCGCAGATGTACACACGTTTATGCAAGGATTATGGCAACATTTTGAACCAATTAAACCAACGAGAACATCGCGTTTCTGTAGTCACGTTTTCCTTCGAGATGACACAATCCGATCGCCACTGAAGGCACCGTACGATGGTCCATATCTGGTCGTGAACAGATACCCAAAGACATACACAATCCTAGTAGGATCTAGACCAGTCATCGTTTCGGTAAACATATTAAAACCGGCTTATTTTCCAACAGAAGAGATCTCGATAATTTGATTTGGACTCCAATTTTGAATCCCCGTCAATGCTTTTGGAAGGGGAGTGATGTAGGGATCTACCCTTGCGTTTTACGTTTTATGCGAGATGGCAACTTCATATCTAGATTTAAGTTGGCAATATTGTTCGTTTTCTCTATTCATTTTCTTTATTGTATTGAGATTCGTAATTTGAATGTGACGCTATAAACGTACAAAAGCAGCAGTATAATTTTGGCCAATAAAGCTAGCCGTAAGGTAAAAACCTGAACTACTAAAGAAAACCTTAACGCTACAACTACAAGATATTGTCTTGTCATTAATAAGTGGCGTAACTATATCATCTGAGGCCCGTGGAAAATTCTTTGGATGGGGCCCTCCCAGTAAAAATCGTCACTTTGTAACTGAATTTTAATCAACCACTTAAGTAGTTACCCAACACAATAACAATAATGTGTGCATTTTACTTAAATATCTACTAAATTTTATTTCAAAGAACATGGGTATATACATACAAATTTATAATGAAATAACAATTTAATTTTCGTAAGATATTTATTAATACAATTTCTTTTCTCCGAGCTTTCTCTTCCGCAACAGTCTATAACATCATCAAAGTTTAAAGATAGAGCCACAGAATTTTCAATAGACAGAATAGCAAAGTTACGTAGCCTGTTTTGCCCCATAGAGTTTCTCAAATAGGTTTTTATTCATTTTAGTTTCGAAAATGATCGTTCAGCTGTAGGCACAGGAGTTGGAACAAATAACATTAATGCAGTGCATACTTAAGGAAAGCAGGACGTCATAAATAAAGTATATGCGCATTTCCAACGGTCGCGAACCGTATGTTCGTACGTTTTTGAAGTTTAAAAAGCAAGGAAAACATAAATTTTTATAATTTTTTTTTGTTTGATAGCATTTCGCTAGGTATATCTTCGCTGCAAAAGGGATGATCTTTCGATTTTTATTTTTCAATATGTAAGCAACGTACGAATAATAATGGAAGTCGCTTTTGGCTGCAAACAACGTTGCCAGAAGAGCGAAATTTTCCCGTTTTGCGGGAATTTTGAACAAAAAAGGGATGGCGGGAATAATGGTCGTGAAAACGGGGAAAACCAAATACGCCGTACCCAANCAAATAGGTTTTTATTCATTTTAGTTTCGAAAATGATCGTTCAGCTGTAGGCACAGGAGTTGGAACAAATAACATTAATGCAGTGCATACTTAAGGAAAGCAGGACGTCATAAATAAAGTATATGCGCATTTCCAACGGTCGCGAACCGTATGTTCGTACGTTTTTGAAGTTTAAAAAGCAAGGAAAACATAAATTTTTATAATTTTTTTTTGTTTGATAGCATTTCGCTAGGTATATCTTCGCTGCAAAAGGGATGATCTTTCGATTTTTATTTTTCAATATGTAAGCAACGTACGAATAATAATGGAAGTCGCTTTTGGCTGCAAACAACGTTGCCAGAAGAGCGAAATTTTCCCGTTTTGCGGGAATTTTGAACAAAAAAGGGATGGCGGGAATAATGGTCGTGAAAACGGGGAAAACCAAATACGCCGTACCCAAAAATATTATAATAATAATAATAGATTGGCGCTTACACATATGTTAGTGTTTGGCCGAGCTTCTCCTCCGATTTATGGCGTGCGCCTTGATGTTGTCACACAAAGCGGAGAGACCAACAGTTTTACGCCGACCCCGAACGGCGATTGTATTTTTATGAGAAGCTGTTTTTCATGGCAGAGATACACTCGGAGGTTTGCCATTGCCTGCCTAGGGACGACTGCCGTAAAAAAAACCTTTTTTTCTATATTTTTGCGATGTTGCTTTGACCAGGATTTGAACCCAGGCGTTGTGGAGTCGAGGCGCGCACTGCTTACCACTACACCACAGCGGCCGACATACATTCGTGGGAAAACTGTATGGAATTTAAAGTATAGTTACGCGAAGAATATGTTCCGTCAGCATGCACCTCCAATCAAACTCAAGCATATTGCACAATATGTGCAGTAAGCCTTCTTCCTAAGAAATCTTAATTGCAAAAACGCAAAATCATGTGCAAAAATATAAGTCAATTCATGATAACTAATCATCAGCTGCAAATTTCGCAGTTCACTAATAGTTCGGTAGCTAAGAGACAAAGCTATGTGCGTTTGCGGCGAAGCACCATATTGCATTTTCTGCATTTGATCACTTATCAGTTCTGTTGAAAACAGTGTTCGGTGATTAAAAAATTGCATCACAATTGCACACGCATGATATGTACAAATAACGCATAAGTAGATCCAATATATCAGTGTTGCTCACGGCCGAGGCCGAAAAGAGGCACATGTAAATTCTAACTGCTACAAGGAGCCACAAAAAAAAAAAAAAACATTTTATTTTTAAATAAAATTATTATTAGAAATGAAAAACATTAATTTTATTATTATTCTAACGTACTTAAGATAGACATTAAAGAAAATTCAAAGGATTCTTTGGCCAAATTTTCAAACTCTGGTTTTACGTCAGGTAAATCCGTACGTAAAAGTTCTGTTAAATTGGTTAGTCAATAGGTACGTTCATTTAAAATCTCCGGTAAAAATGCACAACAGCAAAATTCCAGCGAAATGTCATCTGTTCTCTCACAAGAGAAAAATATCCAAAATAGTACGCGAACAGAAAATTTGCAGAAACTTGCAAGTTAGACGAACAGCTGATAGAAATTTTGTTTACATTCAAAAGTATAAAACTGAAAACGTAAGAAAACAAATCACGAAGTCTTATCCTGACACAGTTTACTGACTAAATAAATAATTGCTTACTTCTTACAAGTTTAATTAGTCGCATTTTACTAGGGGAACCAATTCTAAAAAATCCAAATTTCAAATTTTGATGAACATTGGTTAAATTCGATGTTCTACAAAGTTTGAAATTTTGATTTACACGGTTGTGTTTAGATGGTAAGCTGTAATTTCATAAAAAATAAAAAATACATTTTAAACAAAGAAAAATAGCTAAAACTTGCTAAAATGTGTCTTACCTATTTACATTCATAAAAACGAAACATGAGAACACATTTATGACAGGGGGCTCAGATGCATTGATAATTTAAACTTTAAAGGAATTGAAAAATTTTAAAATAAATAAGATGGAATTAAATGCGGAAAAAGTAAAAAGAATCGGCTAAGAATCCGCCAAACACGGCCGATGCCGATCATTTTGGCCGATACTAGCCGATGGCGATGCCAATGCCATTAATCGGTCGGACTCTATTTCAACCAAGTGAAAATTACGTTATTTTTGATTGATTATGGTCGCCAAAAATCTCCACAAGAGTATCATGTTGTAGTTACATGCACCGCACCTAATACTGCCAGATTTGGCTGATTGCACATTTTGTTTTCTGCTTTTCACCTAGAGAATTTTGGCGATGAAAATTTAAGGTAGCGATTTTCGAAACTCCACAGCAGGAAGAGAAACTTATGCCACGACACCCAGGGTCTACGGAACGACATAGATTTATATCTGGCCAAGGACTGTCTCTAAAGTAGTTTCCCCAAAAATACTTTCGAAAACAATTTGTATGCTGTTACAAGCTCAACTACAATCTTAGATATGAAAAGAGGAAGCAAAATTATATATTTCTACAATGTAACGAAATGCGTATAGGTTATAAAGGGGGAAATGGGGTACCTATTCGAGCAAACACAAATAAAAATATGATCAGTTGCAGTCTCTAACATTCTATATATTTCAGCGCTCAGTGCATATGCTGTACACATAGATTTCAAATCATACTAGAAATATACATAGCAGTACAATTTTTTATTGCCACTTAAATATTTCTAATTGATCTTGCTTATGTACTTATTTTAACCCAAATCGAATAGCGTGAAGGTTTGCCAAAAAGCGGCGGATTAACCACCGGCTTTGCAAACAGCTGCGAGCCTAGAAATCACCTGGTGCATCATGAACTGTCAAAAAAGCGTGGAAAATGCCAAATTTTCACGAAAACAAGAAATACTAATCTGCATGGAGTAGAATGCTACCAACCTCATTTTTTTATTTTAATGTTGTGACATTCATTTGATCTTTTTTTAATAAAAATTATACTTTTTTACTTTCGAATCGAGTTTTTTATATTGCGTCAAATCGACCACAAGGGACTCTATCGTGACTTTTTGTAAGGGACAGATGCGCGTTAAATTTGTACAGTCTGAATTCATTTTATACACCCCTACTCTGCAACTCTTTCGTTTTCGGATTTTGCTACGAATCGTAGAAATAGTATGCTGCAATCCGAATCGTATTTTCGAACTTTCGAAATTCGTAACAATGGCATGCCTAAAAACGAACGAGTAAGCTTTTTTGCGTAATTTTGTACGAAAACAATTCTGTGTCGGAGGCGAAATAAAAGATGTAAATCGATGTGTGTTTACAAGAAATATTGGTGGTGTTTATTTAAACATATAAATTTGCCTTTCGCATATACGTAGATTTTTATCCACTGCTTTATATAAACGAGCAAAACAAAATCTTTGTTGCCCCTTATTGAGAAACTTGGGTCCGGTTTAGTTATTTGTACAATGATTTTCGGTTGTTGTGTCCAAACGCATAACTCGAATCCAAAAACTTTAACATACACATGTAATCAAAGGATCCACATTTTATTTAAGATAAATGTTTCAAATTTCCTACCACTAGCGTATTAATAAACTCGGTTTGCACTATGCACTTTTTTGCAAATTTCGACGTGGGTTCTGCGCAAAAATACTGTGGACGGCGTAGTCGAAGTGATATGCACAATAAATGTCGTATACCTTTGACATGCAGAGGCCCCTCTTCCCCCCAACACAGAAAGGAGAATTCTACTTAGTAAGGGTTATAATCCCTAAGCGCGGCCGAAGGCAGAAGCAGGCGCAACAGGTGGTTGACCTAACAAAGTGCATGTTTTCAATGGCTTGGGAGAAGCTGTTAATGCATTAACTGGATTGAGAACCAGCGCTTCAGGCATAGGAGGAGTTCTGGCTTGTGGTTCAACAATTCAACCATAAGCTGACATAGATGAGACCATGGTTACTATGCCCGACAGCTCCACATACCTTTGTGAATCCATTGCCATAGCGCCCTCTTACTCTGCTGCTATAATTGCAGATGCATCAGAACCCCTAATTTTCCTCAAAATATGTAAAATTAATTAATTTTACAATAAACAAACACACGATGAGTTTTTTTTTATTTCTTTTCCACTTTATTTTCCTTCATTCAGCTTTCTTCGAAAAACAACTGATAGCTGGCAATGCTGCACATGTTTCCGCAAGGGTTGCAGCATGTGGATTTTTCGTTTTTCGTAGCGTAGCTACGAATAACGAAAATTCGAGTTATAGAATAAGGGGGATAGACTTAAATCTTTTTCGTATGCAATGTTTTCGATAAAATTTATAGTCACTAATTTCAGCCCAATTTGTCGCGATAGCTTTTGTATTGTCTAAATATCTGTCCTGAGGGTTTATGCCAAAAAATTTTTTATTATTTTGACAACTGTCAAAGCCAATTCAAAATATGAACTGTAATGCTCTATTTTCATATTTTCACTCTTAATATTACGTTCAAATTGGCCCCATTTAACTTGTTAAATGAAAAAGAGCTTTTTGGAAAACACAATCTTCCACATTGAACATTTGGAGTTAACTTTGACGGTTGTTTGATTACCAATAGCAATTCGAAAAAAATATTCAAAATAAATTTTTTATATTTCAATTTGTTTTGTACGAATGTCTGCTTCATGATATTAACATATACGGATAACTTAGAGACTTAAAAATGTTTATCTTGTAAGCACTAATTATCTCTGCGTACGATGAGACCTCATGGAAAATACCTAATTAGCGCCTGGGCCTCTTTTTTGGCGGGCAGACATGCACACAATTTTGATATTTTTTGATATTTTTTGATAATTTTTAATTTTTATTTTTTTCATAATATAAATTTTTTTTAACGTTGCCGTGTCAAATGAAAGCTTTTGGGTCTTTCTGATTGGCCGGAGCAGAAAGCTTTCTGATACAACTCTGTGCTGAATTGATTTTCAAATGAATTAAATGATTTCCAACAACAATTGCATGCGATTTAACTTGTTTATGAACATGTTTTGTTCATTGAACTGGTTCAAGCCCATTTAACATGTTTAGCTCGTCAATTTGAACGTAGTATAAGACAAATGCGACAGTCATAAAACCAGTTCCCTCAAATTGTGCGAAATTTGGCGCCAACTGGGCGAACATATCCTCGACTCATATACTTAGATACGTCAACGATACACTTCTTCAAAACTGTTTCAGCTTTACGCGCTGATAAGTCGGCTCCCCACAAAGTAATTATTACCTTCTGCCTCTCCCAGAGAAGTCGGCTAATTTTTAGCTACACTATACCGCTTTACCCACTTATTTACCAAAATCTTCAATTTTTTCACGTATTTTTCTGCTGATATTTTTGTTATGCAAATTTTGTTTTCTAAAAGTCCTTATTCGCTGAATTTCATTTCAATTAAGAGCGAATCGTTTGGCACCGTAGGCACACAAAATTTTTAAAGGAATTCCAAGAAAACTGTCCCCCTTATTCTAGAACCCGAATTTTCGTAATTCGTAATGCGTAGCTATGCTACGAAACACGAAAAATCCACATGCTGCAACCCTTGCGGAAACATGAGCAGCATTGCCAACTATCAGTTGTTTTTCGAAGATAGCTGAATGAAGGAAAACAAAGTGGAAAGCAATTAAAAAAAAACTCATCATGTGTTTGTTTATTGAAAAATTGGTTAATTTTACATATTTTGAGGAAAATGATGGATTCTGATGCATTTGCAATTATAGCAGCAGAGTATGAGGGCGCTATGGCAATGGATTCACAAAGGTATGCGGAGCTGTCGGGCATAGTAACCATGGGCTCATCTATGTATGTCAGCTTATGGTTGAATTGTTGAACCACAAGCCAGAACTCCTCCTATGCCTGAAGCGCTGGTTCTAAATCCAGTTAATGCATTAACAGCTTCTTCCAAGCCATTGAAAACATGCACTTTGTTAGGTCCACCACCTGTTGCACCTGCTTCTGCCTTCGGCCGCGCTTAGGGATTATAACCCTTACTAAGTAGAATTCTCCCTTCTGTGTTGCGGGGAAGAGGGGCTTCTGTATGTCAAAGATATACGACATTTATTGTACATATCACTTCGGCTACGCCGTCCAGTCCACAGTATTTTTGCGCAGAACCCACGTCGAAATTTACAAAAAAGTGCATAGTGCAAACCGAGTTTATTAATAAGCTAGTGGTAGTAAATTTGAAACATTTATCCTAATAAAATGTGAATCCTTTGATGACACGTGTATGTTAAAGTTTTTGGAATCAAGTTATGCGTTTTGACACAACAACCGAAAATCATTGTACAAATAACTAAACCGGACCCAAGTTTATCGGTAAGAGGCAACAAAGATTCTTGTTTGCTCGTTTATATAGAGCAGTGGATAAAAATATACGGCAAAGCCAAAGGCAAATTTATCTGTTTAAATGAACCCCACCGATATTTCTTGCAAACACACATCGATTTACATCTTTTATTTCTCCTACGACACAGAATTGTTTTCGTACAAAATTACGCAAAACGGCTTACTCGTTCGTTTTTAGGCATGCCATTGTTACGAATTTCGAAAGTTCGAAAATACGATTCGGATTGCAGCATACTATTTCTACGGTTCGTAGCAAAATCCGAATACAAAGGAAATGCAGAATAGGGGTGTGTTACTCTTACGAAAAACTGTGAATTAATATTTTTTGTAGGCAATTTCCCAAGCAACCACTGAGTGTATTGCTTAAAAGTACAAAAGAAGATGCATATAAGAATCTACCTTTCCAATAATTATTGGAAGTTCGGCATTTTTAATTTTTATTTACTGGACTAAAATAATTTTTTGAAGCTTACCATTAAATTTTTAGTAGAACCTGTGGCACGTCTCTCTGAATATATGTGTCGAAGTTGTTCCATTCCTGGTGCCGCGATAAAAATAACGAACGGCATTAATTCTTGACTGTTATGCAAGAATTTCAAAGTGCTCGGAGCACAGTCTAAAATACACATGCGTCCTGAGAAAGGAAATATTGGTTAGCTAAGTACTGATAAAGTAGACCAAGTGGCTTACCACTTCTTATTACTTCCTTCACAGAGTCCAAATGCAAGCCGTATAAATGTCCATTGTGTTCACCATACTCAAGAAATTCATTTCGTTTTATTTGTTCTTCCATTAGTTCTCGATTAGTAAAATAGTAACCGTTACCGGTTTCCTCCAGACTTCGTTTTGGCCTCGTTGTATCTAATTTTTTTTATTTACATTAAACAAAAAATAACAGTTTATAAAACTAAATCATGGAGTATAGGAGTCCACTTAAAAATAATATTAAATATTTGAAAAATCACTAGATATTAAAATCTTCACTGTTTCGTCCTGTTGCATACAAATTTAAACTTACAGGTCGCAATTGCAACCGGTAAATGTTTTTTAATAAAAACATATTTGAATTAATTAAAAAGTTGTTAACTTGTCCACTACAATTAACAATTAATTGTTACTCTCCACAATTACAGTTAACCAACTGATAATTGTTGTGGTAGCAAATAGCAATTAATTAATTGTTATGTAATTGTTAATTGCCCTTACAATTGAAATTTGCCCAACACAGCTGTACCATGCTTTGTACCATGATTATGTTTATTAGGAAAAATGGAAAAAGAAACAAAGTCTAAGCGGTAGCAGTTATAGCTGCTATTTCGGAGATCACCACATCTCCTCATCAGACTTCTGCTTCTATACTTCAGCAGAGATCGAACCCGCATCATCGATGTGCAAAGTCAGAAGCGCTAACCACTGAGCTATGTACACCCCGTAAACTCTTGTTGGTAATTCATTTCTTATTCAACCTACTACTATCAAGTGCAGCTAATTTTCCGCTATTTCAACTTGACAGGGCGGTTTTTATTGTCAATTCTATACATTAATTTGCTTTATTGTATAGTTCCAGGCAGGCTCATCCTAAACTATGTATTTGTCAATGTTATTGTAGCTTATTAACATTTTAATTTAATATTGTTATTGAGCTTTGTAACACGATTACGTTTAGTAGTAAAAATAGAAAAGGCAACAAAGTTTAAGCGGTAGAAGTTATAGCTGCTATATCGGAATCACTTCAACAGGGATCGAACCCGTATCACCACTTAACTATACAATAAAGCGAATTAAGTTTAAATAGCGACAAATCAGCTGCACTTGATATTAGTAAGAAAGGTTTACGGGGTGTGCATAGCTCAGAGGTTAGCGCTTCTGACTTTTCACATCGATTATTCGGGTTCGATCCCTGCTGAAGTCTAGAAAAATAAGTCTGATGAGGAGATGTGGTGATCTCCGAAATAGCAGCTATAACTGCTACTGCTTAGACTTTGTTGCGTTTCCTTTTGTCTTAATAAACATAATCGTGGTGCAAAGCTCAAGAAGAACATTAAAATAAAGGAAATTGGTGAGTAGTGATAAGAATTTAATTTAGTTTATGTATTATGCAATTAATGAAATAACGGTGTGTTAATAGATTTTAAATGTGCCTGAGTTCTCTTCTAACTTATTTTATTTTAAAAGAAAATGTACATATAGTAAACAAAAGGCATGAACAGATTTATTCTTTTCGAATGCAATGCTAATTTTAAATGGAACGTGAAGTACCCAAAGTTGTTCACACTTGAGTGCTTATCAGGTTTTCTGAGAATGTGGTTATACTTTTATTCGGTTTACAACAAATAAAATACGCAACAGCATAACAATTTTTTGCCAGATAACCTGATAACCAGACAAGTGTGAACAACCTTAGTATGTAAGTCTTTTAAAAATGTGTTTTGGTGTCATAATTTGTTTTTCGTATTTTGTATATGGTAGGTGGGCGTGTCCGTTGTGCGATTTTGTAAATTTTCGGTCTTCAGTATATAAAAAAATGACGTGTGCAAAATTGTATTACTCTAGCTCTATTCCTTCTATTTTTGGCCGCCCTTAGTACTGGGACGTCCCTTTGTGTGTCGTGTCGTGGCGCTTGGTGCGGTCTTACTGCCGTCCCTAAATTGGCGCGTCAAATGTCAAACAACTGTCAAAAATCGTCATGCCCGTACAATTTGTATTTATCATCCCACAATAATGCGGCGCTAGAGCTGAGCAAATGGAATTTTCATTTTTGACAGGGCGTTACATGTTGAAGTTGGATGCAGAAGAGGAAACGAGAGGAAATGAGAAAACGTCAAAAATTACGCAGCGTTGATTTGGGGATAGCGCGCGCTGACACTCGTTGATAATGGCAAACGCTACGCTTAGCGCTCCAATTTAGGGACGACGGTTACCTCTATTGTTGGCACCATTAGTGGGCTGCACGTTTTTAGGCGCCGTAATAGTGATGCGCATATTGAACACAGGGCCAACCAGCAGTTTCTTTGTTCATTGCTATACTATCTTATATGTTGTGTAAAAATGTCATAGCTATACCAATTGCTGATAGCTCACTAGATCAAAATATGTATTAATATTTACTATGAAATTATATCTACATTCAGAACTTTATAGTTGTTTTACTCGATTTTTTGGTTTCTTGAGTTATGACAGTATTGAAGTATATGAGCGATATGTACATTAACCTTCGGAGGACACACCTTTTTTATTTGACGTGAACGACACACTGGGGTAAATTGCACCCCAATTGAAATGTTGCTTTTAAAACACACAGCTTAAGCTTTTTTTGCATATATTACGCTGGAAATATTTAGATAAAATAAATTTAAAATGAAATGTCTTATTGAATTTTTCAAAGGTACAAGATCATATAATTGCATGGTTAGCTTTTATTGACATAACGAAAAAGTTTATCAAAAATAGGCTTTGCACTGGGGTGTCTTACACCCCAGTGTGTCTTCTGAAGGTTAAATTTGAATATTTATAGTTCAAAAATAAAAATTTTTTCCAATGAACAAAAACATCGTAATTTACCCTATTATAATTTCAACTATGATCATATTACAGCATAAATTACTTAAGGCGGATTCACCGTGCATTTCCGGACAACTATTTATTTGCTCCTAAAATTTGTTTGTTTGTTATTGTTGTTGTAGTGGCTACAACAACCCCACCCAGATCGGTTAATATCTCAGTCACTGTCGTCAAGTTCCACTAACGGAAGCCCCAGGAAGAGTGCAGCCTCAATGGGGTCGGTCCACAAGGACAAAGGCGTTAGTGTTGTCGGGTTTTCCGGGCATACGAAGAGATGTTTCGAGTCGTGGGGTGTCTCTCCGCATGCCGGACACTCATTTGGCACATCTGCGTTTACTCTGCTCAGGTACGAGTTTAACCTGCTGCAGTAGCCAGAGCGAAGTTGGGCTATTGTAGTTCTAGTCTCCCGAGGCAGATGAAGCTCCGTCTCGTCGATATCCGGTGGCTGTGTGCCTAGAACGGCATTCACATGTCTGGAGTCTACATAACTCGAGACTGACTCCCGGTGAATGCCGTTCAGGGCCTGTCGATATGCTGACGGGTCCAGAGGTTGCTTAATGAACCTCTGGACTTCGTCCTTAAGTTCGTAGAGATGCCTCCTGACGTGCCTTGGTGAGAGCTCTTCTGCAAGCAGTTGTCTATTTGGGTCACCACGACTGTGGCTCCGAACCAGAAACTGCTTGCAGAGCATTGTGCTATGCTCCTTAATAGGGAGCATTTTTGCCTCGTCGTGCAGGTGGTATTCTGGTGACATCAGAAGGCATCAACTGCGCCCTACTAGTCCCCGGGGGCCACACTGGTGCTGCGTAATTTAAAACTGCTCGGCCTATTGCCTTGTATGTTGCCAGCAACGTTTCTTTGTCTTTGCCCCAAGTACTGCCGGGTAGCGACTTGAGGACCTTGTTGCGGCTCTGTACTTTGTTGACAATAGCGGTTGCGTGGGAAGAGAAGGAGAGTAGACTGTCGAAGGTTACTCCGAGTATTTTGGGGTTATTCACGGTTAGCTGATTCAAGTCTACAGCAAGTTCACAAAATTAATTGAAAACTTTGCCCCAAGTACTGCCAGCTAGCGACTTGAGGACCTTGTTTGGATCTGTACTTTGTTGACAATACCGGGTGTGTGCTCAGAGAAGGAGAGTATACTGTCGAAGGTTACTCCGAGTATTTTGAGGTTATTCACCGTCGGAAGTGGTGTATCGTCGACGTGAAGTCGCAGCGGAAGTCTGACCTCCTTCGTCCAGGTGGTGAACAGGGTCGCAGAGATTTTGTAGGGGAAAGGGTTAGACTCCTAGCAGTTAAGAAGCGAGAAAGCTCGGAGAGATACCCGTTTACTTTCGAACACAAGTCATCAGTTCCATTCTCAGACGACATTATCGAATAATCGTCGGCATTTGAGACAATCAAGGTCCCCTGGGGTGGTTGAGGGAGCTTTGAAATGTAAAAGTTATACAGTAGCGGGGAAAGGACACCATCCTGTGGAACCCCCTGTTTTATTTTTCTAGGTTTACTCGATTTGTCTCTAAACATTACCGACGAGTGTTGACCACTAAGATAATTCGCCGACCACTGTTTGAGCCTCTGTGGGAGAGAGGAGGCCTCTATGTCTTCCACTAGCGTGGAGTGGATGACGGTGTCAAACGCCTTTGACAGGTCCAACGCTACTAGAATAGTTCTTTCACAGGGACGGTTGGGGTTTAGGCCACGTGTTTATGGCGTTAAGTGCTGTTGCTGTACTGTGCACTTTGCGGAAACTATGCCGATGCTTCGCTGGGGGCAAGTGGTTCGTGAATATCTTGGTATCCTTGCGGTCGATGTCTGATTCAATAAGACGATACTGCACGGTGTGGTGCGTGATGAAAGCTAGGCCACCACCATTATCTCGCTCGTGACCTCAAAGGTGCACGTTGTATCTGGCACAATTCAACAATGTTGAATTGCTGTGCAACTTCGTCTCTTTGATCGCAGCTATAAATATACCATGCCTTGCTATGAAGACGGTTATCTCCACGATCTTGGTCTGAAGTCCGTTGCAGTTAAATTGAAGGAGCTTCATGTGGTTCGGGAGACGTGTTGTGCGGGGTGAGAGAAGTGTGTTGCCTGGCCGCCATTGGCTGTGTGCGCTGCTGTGGGGGATGCCACCCTGTGGTGGTAGTGAGTGGCGTCGCAATTGGGGTTTGCGACCGAGCAGCGCAACACGGGTCCTCGAAGTTCCTCGTCCTATCTTGCGTGGTGCGCAGACCTGAACATGCCCTAAAGTGGCACCAGCCAAGGCAAGTGTTGCACTTGACTGATGTCACGTTACGGAATATCCTGGTCCGACATACCGTGCAGATTGTAGGAGGAACAACTCCTGGTTGTTGGCGGCGGCGTGTGGGTGGTGGTGCGGTTGTGTCTGTTGTGTGGTCTGTCGTGGTTGTGGGGTGGTCTATTATGTTGTGGTGCTGTGGTGTTTGTGTTNAGGTTACTCCGAGTATTTTGGGGTTATTCACGGTTAGCTGATTCAAGTCTACAGCAAGTTCACAAAATTAATTGAAAACTTTGCCCCAAGTACTGCCAGCTAGCGACTTGAGGACCTTGTTTGGATCTGTACTTTGTTGACAATACCGGGTGTGTGCTCAGAGAAGGAGAGTATACTGTCGAAGGTTACTCCGAGTATTTTGAGGTTATTCACCGTCGGAAGTGGTGTATCGTCGACGTGAAGTCGCAGCGGAAGTCTGACCTCCTTCGTCCAGGTGGTGAACAGGGTCGCAGAGATTTTGTAGGGGAAAGGGTTAGACTCCTAGCAGTTAAGAAGCGAGAAAGCTCGGAGAGATACCCGTTTACTTTCGAACACAAGTCATCAGTTCCATTCTCAGACGACATTATCGAATAATCGTCGGCATTTGAGACAATCAAGGTCCCCTGGGGTGGTTGAGGGAGCTTTGAAATGTAAAAGTTATACAGTAGCGGGGAAAGGACACCATCCTGTGGAACCCCCTGTTTTATTTTTCTAGGTTTACTCGATTTGTCTCTAAACATTACCGACGAGTGTTGACCACTAAGATAATTCGCCGACCACTGTTTGAGCCTCTGTGGGAGAGAGGAGGCCTCTATGTCTTCCACTAGCGTGGAGTGGATGACGGTGTCAAACGCCTTTGACAGGTCCAACGCTACTAGAATAGTTCTTTCACAGGGACGGTTGGGGTTTAGGCCACGTGTTTATGGCGTTAAGTGCTGTTGCTGTACTGTGCACTTTGCGGAAACTATGCCGATGCTTCGCTGGGGGCAAGTGGTTCGTGAATATCTTGGTATCCTTGCGGTCGATGTCTGATTCAATAAGACGATACTGCACGGTGTGGTGCGTGATGAAAGCTAGGCCACCACCATTATCTCGCTCGTGACCTCAAAGGTGCACGTTGTATCTGGCACAATTCAACAATGTTGAATTGCTGTGCAACTTCGTCTCTTTGATCGCAGCTATAAATATACCATGCCTTGCTATGAAGACGGTTATCTCCACGATCTTGGTCTGAAGTCCGTTGCAGTTAAATTGAAGGAGCTTCATGTGGTTCGGGAGACGTGTTGTGCGGGGTGAGAGAAGTGTGTTGCCTGGCCGCCATTGGCTGTGTGCGCTGCTGTGGGGGATGCCACCCTGTGGTGGTAGTGAGTGGCGTCGCAATTGGGGTTTGCGACCGAGCAGCGCAACACGGGTCCTCGAAGTTCCTCGTCCTATCTTGCGTGGTGCGCAGACCTGAACATGCCCTAAAGTGGCACCAGCCAAGGCAAGTGTTGCACTTGACTGATGTCACGTTACGGAATATCCTGGTCCGACATACCGTGCAGATTGTAGGAGGAACAACTCCTGGTTGTTGGCGGCGGCGTGTGGGTGGTGGTGCGGTTGTGTCTGTTGTGTGGTCTGTCGTGGTTGTGGGGTGGTCTATTATGTTGTGGTGCTGTGGTGTTTGTGTTGAGTTGCTCAGGTGGACTGGGGTTAGCCGTGGAGGCTGCTCTGTTTGAGCAGCAGGGGGCCACAAATGATGTGGTGCACTGCCGATGGATCCGTAATCCTGAGCAGACTCTGAGGCGACTCCACCCGTCGCAAGCATTGCACTTGACAGAGGTGGAGTTGTGGTGTAGTCGTCTCTGGCATACACAGCAGGTGTAGGTTTCTGGCCCTGGATTTGACTCGATGCCAGCCCTGAGCAGGAGAATACGTAGCAAATGTAGCCCTGTGGACGAACAACTTCTGAGATACTTCGTCGACCTAAACGGGGTTAGATCACCGAAACAGCAGCCCTTGGTCGGGTAAAACCCGAGTCATTCCGGTACGTCGAACCGGCTGTCGTGGGAAAGAATTTGTTTCTCGGTGGGCGTGCTTAAAAGTACAGTTCACCGTTCATTTCGGCACAACTTTTTCAATCTATATAGATATTCTGGCGAAATCCACAATAGAGTCTACGGATGGCAAAAAAACAAATAAAATAATCGATTAATTAATCATATGATTAATCACAAGGCAAAATAAAATTATATGCAATTCATTGCAATTATTGAGAAATAATCGATTAATCGAATTTTTAAAGGTACTTTTTTACAGTGAGTATTTACAAAAACACTTTTCCATAAAAAAATTATAATTCTCTTGTAAATTAGCGTTAAATAAAATAAAACGAGTATTTTTAGCGGTGATAATTATTTATTACTAGCTTTTACCCGCGGGTTTCACCCCACGTCTTTATACAAATATGAAAAAATACTTTCTGTAAAGTTGTTATGCTCTCTGCTCTAATTTTACTATAGACGTGATAGCAGCATACGGTAGGACAGATGTATAGCTTGGGTGTTATGGAATGAAATGCTATAATAATTCTTTGGCACTGCAGGTGTTTTTATTTAGGTTGAAATATCTCCAATAAATTATATAATAGAAGAAATACTATCTAATTTCGTACGAATAATAACTCTAATATGATTTCACAGCATTTTTTTAATACCTCAAAGTATCTATTAACATAAATGCATCTTCCAATTCAATTATAATACATTTTATTTTCGACAAAGTTTCATGTTTTACTTTAAGGGATGCTTGTTTATTGTCATTGCAAAAGCTAAGTGAACTGGAAACTGATAAGCACCTACCATTGATATGTTTGCATACCAAATTTCAATTGTATGTGACTTATGGTTCCGCAGTTATGGCTGATTAAAAATTTTACGACCATGAGATATGCCACGCCCCCTGCTATAAAGCCGTTTATATACATATACCTTACTATAAGCATCTACCATAGATTTGTCTGCATACCAAATTTCAAGTTCATGTGACTTATGGTTCCGAAGTTATAGTTGATGGCATATGGGAGGTGCCACGCCCCCTCGCAAAATTTACACTATATTACAAAACCATTCCTATAACCTTCTCGGGGTAAAAACAAATAAGTGTACAAAGTTTCGTGCGAATACGTGTAGTGGTTCAAAAGTTATAAGGTAATAAACAAACAGACATTCACATTTATATATACAGATTTAACTAAGTTTGCAAGCGTTTTGTTGGTAAGCGGTTGCGTTTCTAAGATATTTATAGTACTTTTTCAAAAAAACACTGAAAAATATAGTACACTTCAAATATATGTATATATGTATTATATATATTATATATATTATATATGTATTTTATTTAAAAGAAAAAGTTAAAACGCCTTTTGAGTATACATTAGGGCGGAGTAACTCGTTCGGAGAAAAATTTTCCAAGAAAGTGTATATCAAATTTAAATTTTACGATTAATTTTGAGCAAAAATGGCGAACGAACCATGTACCAAAAATGAAGTTTGACCCTTCCAATTATCAAACGAAACAGCAGTATATTGTATGAAGAAACAAATTTTTGTAAACGGAGAAGTATTTCGTTCCTTTTTAGTAAAGACATTAGAAAAACGTATTGAGTTTCACACAAGGGATAACTTTCTCAGGAATAAGTCTCTGTGTCAGAGTCAGCACGCATACCAGGCAGGCAAATCTACTATTACTGCAATACATAGCCTAACTCAAGTCATTGAAAAGGCATTGCGGTATAAACAGATAGCTTTGTGTGCATTCCTGGACATATCAGGTGCTTTCGACAATACGTCTTATGAAGCAATATCGACAGCTATGATACGAAAGGATATTCCTGGCCTTCTAACGGATTGGATCATAAGCATGTTTAGATCCAGAACTATAATAGCGAAACCAGGAGACAACATGAAAGCAGTAACTGCCACCCGTGGCTGTCCTCAAGGGGGAGTCTTATCGCCCCTACTTTGGACACTGGTTGTTGACGAACTTCTTGAAAAGCTAAATGGCAATGGATTCAAGGCATATGGATATTCAGATGACCTAGTCATCTACGTTGTCGGCTGGCATGCGGACACAATTTGTTCCAGATTGCAACCTGCGCTCAGTCTAACGGAAGACTGGTGTGCTTCAAAGGGATTGTCAATAATCCCGCAGAAGTCCACCGTTGTTCCATTTACCAATAGAAGGAAAGTCAACTTGACTAAACCCACTTTGGCAGGGACAGAAATGAGTTCTCAGAAGAGGCGAAGTATCTAGGGGTAACTCTGGACAAAAGGCTCAATTGGAACTCACATCTCCTTAACATTACCAACAAGGCTACAAGGGCGTTTTATGCCTGCCAGAGACTCCATGGTAAAACTTGGGGAATATCACCCAAACTAACGTATTGGTCTTTCAATACGGTCGTGAAACCTGTTGTCACATATGCGGCACTGGCCTGGTGGCCAAAAGCATAGAAAGCAAGTGCGGGTGCCATCTTGAGCAAGCTACACCGCTTGATCTGTGTGGTCATCACAGGAGCTATGCGCACCTCTCCAACGGATGCCCTCGGTATAATTACAGGCATTCCTCCTCTATCTATTCTGATAGAAAAGGAGGCCTGCTGGAGCTCCATACGGCTGCCCAATGTAATCAGCATGAAGAGTGGAGATCTTTGGGGTCACTTGGAGGTTCTCAAGCCTTTTCTGGATGATCCCGTTATCAAGCTCACAGATATCATGCTACCGAAATTATCCTTTGATAAGCCCTATAAGGTCAGAATCCCTGAAAGGGACTGCTGTAAGGCGATAATATCTATGATTGACAAAGGGTCCCAAGTATGGTATACCGATGGATCAAAGATGGAAGACGGGAGTACTGGGGCAGGCGTGCCTGGACCAAGGTTCCAGAAAAGTCTGCCAATGGGCTCATACCCAACCATATTCCAGGCGGAGATCTTCGCAATCGACGTCCGTGTTCGAGAATGTCTTCGGAGAAGGACAAACGGGGCCAGAATAAATATTATGTCGGATAGCCAGGCAGCACTAAGGGCCTTAGACTCATTTAAAACGACATCTAGGCTTGTGGACAGTTGTAAAACTCTTCTGAATAGCCTAGGAGCCCATAATAGAATTACGCTGTGGTGGGTCCCTGGACGTGAAGGGGTTGAAGGCAACGAAAGGGCTGACTATCTCGGAAAATGTGGAGCCCAAACGCGAATGCATGGTCCCGAGCCTGTCAGTGGTACATCTACAGGATACACTGCAGAACTACTTAGGAGTTGGGGGAATCTCAGATTGCTGCCCACTGGCTTAAGTCAAAGGGAATGAGACAATCAAAGAAATTCATAACTCCTTCCCGGAGGAACTCAGAAAGACCCCGTGAACTCAGAAGGATCTTAGGACTATTACAGGCTTCCTGACAGGGCACTGCAAGTCAAAGTACCATCTAAACATAATGGGGCTTTCTGTAGAGACAGACCGCAGGTTCTGTGGGCTGGCGGAGGAAACCTCAGAGCACATTCTGTGTGACTGCCCGCGTATCATGAATAGCAGACTGATGCACCTTGGGGAACGATTGTCTTCTCCATCCAAGATTTGGAACACGGCACCCTCCAATGTGCTTAATTTCTTGAATAGCCTAAGGTTGGAGGGACTACAATCAGGGTTTAGCACAATAGATCTTTTAGGTCACAGCGCGAGTATACCCGACGTACTAATAATAATAATAATTTCGTTCAGAAAAAATTATAATACAATGATATAACATTGACAAATACAAAGTTTAGGAAGAGCCTGTCTGAAACTATAAAAAAAAGCAAATAAGCAAATAGATGTATAGAATTGACAACAACAACCACGCTGTCGAGTTTAAATAGCGGCAAGTCAGCTACACCTGATAGTAGTTGGTTGAATAAGGAAAATGAATTAGCAACAGGAGTTTACGGGATGTACATAGCTCAGTGGTTAACGTTTCTGACTTTGAACATCGATTACGCAGGTTCGATCCCTGCTGAAGTCTAGAAAAAAGAAGTCTGATGAGGAGATGTGGTGATCTCCGAAATAGTGCTATAACTTCTACCGCTTAGACTTTGTTGCTTTTTCAATTTTTCCTAATAAACAATCGTAGAATTCGAATATACCGTACACTTTTTCCGAAATTAAATAACTCCGCCTTAGTATACATACATCTTTTTTCTTTCTTATGCATTTCTTTTATATAAAATATATTGTATTGTTGTTGAGCAAAGCGTTGCACATTTTAATTTTACTGTACATAGATTATTTGAAAAGTATGTGCCTAAACGCATGTGTGTTCCTGTGGAACAAACACAGTTATGGTTCACTAAAGAACTGAAAAACTTGAAAAACAGAAAGTCACGTTATTTTAGATTACACAAAAAAACCGGCTTACACTCATACTATGTAAAATACTCACTTTTGCGTCACAAGTTCTTTGAATTAAACAAAAAGTGTTATAAAGATTACTTGTGTAAAATCAAACGACGTATAATATATAACCCCAAATCATTTTATGATTTCGTAAACTCCAAGCGAAATGTACGTGGGTTTCCTTCCGCCATGAAGTATCAAAATACCGTCTCTGGTGATAATCAAACAATTTCTAACATGTTCGCTCAGTTTTTTAAATCCAATTATTCCACTAACTCCCAAGCATACTTTGACTATCCTTTTAAACTAAGTCCAATTAACTCAATACATAACCCTATAATATCTCCCGATGATGTTTTAGTTTACCTGAAGTCCTTAAAGCAGTCTTTTAGTTATGGTCCTGACCAGATCCCCACTTGTTTTCTTAGAAATTGTGCTGATTATCTCTATGAGCCGTTAACAGCCTTATTTAATTTGTCTCTTAAAGAGGGCGTTTTTCCAACTGTATGGAAGGAATCGTTCATAACCCCCTTACATAAAAGCGGTAGCAGGTCTTCAGTGGAGAACTACCGGGGCATAGCTAAGCTTTCTGCAATTCCTAAATTATTTGAAGCAATTATAACAAATCGGTTGACGCATTCTATCACTTCAAGCATTTCATACAGTCAACATGGATTTTGCAAGGGCAAATCAACTTCTACAAATTTACTTGAATTAACATCCTATATCTCAAAAGCATTTAGTGAGAGCAAAACTGTTGATGTTATATATACTGATTTCAGTAAAGCATTTGACAAAGTGTGCCACTCGTTGCTCATCTATAAACTTGATCTTCTTGGTCTTCCACCTAATTTTCTACGTTGGATCTCTTCATATTTCTATGATAGATCACAAAGGGTATTATTTAAAAATACTATCTCTGACGTCATTGATGTTACTTCAGGAGTTCCTCAGGGTAGCCACCTAGGCCCGATTCTGTTCTTGCTTTTTATAAACGATATTTCTACAGATATAAAATTCTCCAAAATTTTAATGTATGCAGATGATGTAAAACTTTATAAATCGTACGTTTCAATTGAAGAAAGGTCTTTGCTACAATCAGACTTAAACAGCATGGCTTACTGGTGTAAAGTAAATCTTATGCCTCTAAATCTTAAGAAATGTAAAGTAATGTGCTTCTCGCGAAGAGCTGTTCTGCCAGTTTCTTATATAATAGGTAACCATAACCTGGAACAGGTATACAATTTTGTGGACCTTGGTATCACAATGGATCCTAAGCTTAATTTTAATCTTCACATTAATGTGACAGTCAACAAGGCTAAAGGTGTACTTGCATTTGTGAAACGATGGTCAAAAGAATTTAGTGACCCTTATATCACTAAAACCCTGTTTACAACATTAGTTAGGCCGATTCTGGAATACGGCTCGGTGGTTTGGAATCCAAGGTATCAAATTTACTCAGACAAGATAGAATCAATTCAAAAACAATTCCTACTTTTTGCTTTAAGAAATTTCCGATGGGATTCTCAATATAGTCTTCCACCTTATACGAGTCGCTTAAAACTTATTAACCTTCCTACACTTGCCAGTCGCAGGGAAATGCTTGGTATAATTTTTATGGTTAAATTACTGACAGGCTCAATTTCAAGTCCGTCTCTTCTGGCTGATGTAAGCTTTAATGTTCCCTCACGCGTATCAAGACACTTTTGTCCCATATTTCTGAAAGCTTGTAAAACCAATTTTGAATTGCACGACCCACTCCGTTGCTTATGCCAGGATTTTAACTCTCATTCCAGCACGTTTGATATATCAGATCCGCTTTTCAGCATTAAGAAAGCGATACTCTCCTCTCTCAATAAGTGAATTATTGACATAAATACATAAAATCAGCTGATGAATTTAGTTCTGTAGCTGAACAGTTTTAGATCTCGACACTTAACAAACTCCTGCCTATCGTGACTCGGCACAAAAATTTAAAATATTGGTTCCGTACGTCATGCGGACTGCGCCCCTCGTGCGGATGGGCGGGAATGGAGGGTAAAAACCGTTGGGATATTATTATTATCATTGTTGACTATGAAAGTATCACATGCTTTATCGGAATCAAAATTTAAATTAATATAAATCAAAAGTTCATTTTTATCAGTGAGGTAGTCGCTTTGTTTGAATGAAATTTAATAATTTTTGAGTTTGGTATTCTATTCTCAGTATTATAAACTCACTATGACCTTTTACTTTAAAGAATTCATTCATTTCATTTTCATTGTTATTTCAGTATTCCATCTTAATACGCATTTTTTCTTGCAAATTACTAAAATATATTTATATTTATTACTGAATAAATACCGTAAATATGCATACTATATTTTTTCCAACAGTATATGGTGCGCTGACCGAAAAAATAGTACAATACTATATATATAGTACGGTTGGCAACCCTAGCAGGCGCCGAGGTACCAACTGAATTAAAGTATTTTTTCGAAAGTCTGTAAAGTTTTCATTTCCTCCCAAGAGTCGATGATATTCCGCTTTAGATCTAGGACTTGACAATTTAAATAAAAACTCATCTAATCTTGTGGGGGTGACCCAAATCATCATCTTTTCGCCTTCGTTTGTGTACAAAAGATTTATAAGGGGCCGAAAGATCGAACTCATTTTCTACTGATTCTAGTGACGACTCGCTAAGATCATCTGCGCACATTATTTTACTTCGCAAGAACTTCATTACTGAGGCCAATGCGAACGAATTTTTGAAATGAATATTTTTGAATGTTCACGGATGGATTTTAGACAACTACGGAATTCATATTTCTTGAAAATATTTATACGATTATTCTACAATTAATCGATTAATAATCGATTAATGGAGCATAAAACTACGATACAATTAAATTCAAAAGTGGACAAAAATAATCGATTTATTTAAGCAAATAATTAATCGCTGCCATCTCTGATAAAGTTTAAATTTTTGAACATTTGTTTCAATATAGCCACGCCCATTTCTAGAATATTATTTGATTGAAAAAGTTGTGGAACCAGCGTTTTTAACGAAGCGATATTCTGCCGAAATCCGATTTAAAATATGCGTTTGCTAACTTTAGTTCTGCAATTGCAACGCCCATTTCTAGGGATTTGTCGCCTTAAAGAAAAATCTTGCCATACAAATATTATATCCGATGTTTAACACCTTGCTAAATAAATCTCATTATAAGTTTTTCAAAAAAAAAAATTACACAAAATTGTTGACTCTCACAAAAAAGCCATTTCGTCATAAAAAATTTATTTTAAATAATTTTAAATCCCTAATTTACTGGGCTTCACTATGCAAATAATCTTCAAAAAGTTCAACTGTTAATAGCTAAGTTAGCTTTGGGACAATCTTGAGCACCTTATGTAAAGAAATGTTAAGCCCGTTTCTTTAACCGTAAAACAACGTTAAGATCAACCCGAGAATCACGAATAAATGCAAACTTTGAAAGATCATATCACCGAAAAAAAAAAACAAATTTCCTCGAACACATGTTAGCTTATTTCATGTATAGAACCCATAAAAAAATTTCAAGCCAATCGAAAGTGTGACACCAAATTCGGTGTCCGATATGAAAAAGAATGTCTCATATATACATGTGTACACATTCCTACGGTAGAGGTGGTATCGCTCTATTCACTTTCCTGTCGATCACTCGCACGTGATCGCGGGCATCCAGCGGGTCGCTTCTTTGTTCTATTTATTTATTTATTTATTTATTTAAATTAATTACAATTAAAATTTTAATCAATTAAGCACTAGCTGCCAGGGCTATCGGCTTAAGGTGTACATATGTAAGTGCATGCGTTGTGACGGATTATAATAATTTATCAATACCGATTTTTTTACAAAACTCAAATATCAGTTTAATATTTTTCTCATTCGGATAAGTAAGCAATTCTAAAGGGTTGGGGATCGGGAAGAAGGAAGATATGGAATCTGTAAGTAGCGGGCAGTCTTTGAGAATATGGGGGATGGTTAAGGGGGCATTGCGGCAAAATTGACATGTTGGCTGAGACTCGTTTTTCAATAAATGGGCGTGAGTTAGGCTAGTGTGACCTAGTCTTAGGGGGATGAAGCATTTATTCATGGCTGTTGTTTTCGTCGTAGGAAGCAGGATGGCAGTTCTATTTGGATTGTGTGACTTGTATATGTGGGAGTAATTTGCCCACTTAATGGCACATCGTTGATACGCAGTTTTGGATATTAATATCGCCACGGCTTTGCTTGAGAACGGCATGAAAGTAAAAACTGGAGCTTTCGTTGCTGATTTGGCTGCTTTATCTGCGAACTCGTTTCCATTGATACCTGCATGGCCGGGAATCCACATCAATTTTATTCTTTCCCCTAGTTGAATGATGAGCTGTTTTATGGCGATAATTGGTTCCGATGAGGTTCTTGTCGATTTGATGGCTTCAAATGCCGAGAGGCAGTCTGTACATATTATGGATTTGTCTTTTGATGATTTAATTAAAAGTAGAGCAGACAGTATGCCCTGCACTTCTGCATCAAAAGCCGTCGCAACAGTTGGCAGGACTCCATGTGCTAGCAAAGTACCTTTAGCATTGACAACTGCGAAAGAAGTCCCGTCAGTGGATTTTGAACCATCTGTAAAGAGCAGTTTCCAATCTTCCTTTAAGAATGGGTCAGTTATCTCGCGGAAAATTTGTTTATAGGTAGCTATGTTAGTGTTTTGTTTCCCATAAATTGTAAGGTCGTTGAGAAAAGACTTATTTTGCAAAGCCCATGGAGGCTGTTTCCAAGTTGGAAGTGGAGCAGGCTTAATGTCCGATTCTGATGCTAAGGTAAGTATACCTGCAAGTGCGGATGAAGATTTTATTCTGCGTTTCCGTCGTTTTAGTAGCTGGATCTCTCTCTTTATAACAGAGTTTTTTGTCGAGTATATGATTGTGAATTGACGGCATCGTATATAATGGATCCGATCTTCAATAGTGAGGAAGCCGCTTTCCGCCAGCAGATTTTCAGTGCGCGTAGTTTTAAACGCTCTCAGGCTACATCTTATAGCGGCATGATATGGCCCTTTTATGCGTGATAGGTGCGTTTGAGAGCATTGCCCATAAATTGCCAAACCATAGTCAATTTTGGAGAGAAAGGTGAGCTGGGTAATATTGAGAAGGGTGTTGGTATGTATATGACTTTTGTTGGAGGAAAGGTATTTTATAAGGTTAAGGGCCAATTTCACAATGCGTAGTTAACTCAGAATCGGGAGTTAACTACAGAATTTTGTACTGAAAATCTCTAGTTAACTGTCGATTCTGAGTTAACTACGCATGTGAAATTGGCCCTAAGTCTGGCAGCTAGACTAGTACTTAAATTAACACAGTGGGCCTTAAAATTATGCTTATAATCAAAAATTAAACCGAGAATTTCTAGCTGTTGAACATTTTCTACTGAAAAATAATTAATTTTAATTGAAATGGAGTCACAAAGATGTTTCCGACATACATGAAGATGCTTGCACTTTTCAAGTGATAGCTTTGCTAACGAATATTGACACCAGTTGCTTATTGATGATAAAGTGTTTTTAAAATTTGAAAATGTGTCCTTAGTGTCCCTTTTGTTGCACGTGAGGTATAAATCGTCAGCATAGAAACAATGGCTGATATCCTTTTGAGCGAGCAGTATTTTGCTTAGGTCGTCGAATGCAATCAAAAATAACGTTGTGGACAGCGGAGAGCCCTGAGGTATCCCATTAAAAAGTGGATGTATTGATGATTGTATGTTATTTACCCTGCTGCATATTGAACGTGCTGTCAGAAAGGATTTAATATAGTTGTACATTTTAGGGCCTATTTTTAGTTCCAGTAACTTGTTAAGCACGACTTGAATACCCACTCTATCAAAAGCTTTTTCAAAATCAACTAATAGTATGGAAATATGGCTTTTAGATGAGAGGCTTTTTGAAATGAGATGATCAATATAATACCGTGCATCCATGGTGCTTGATCCTGGGCGAAAGCCGAACTGATTAGGTGAGAGAGACTTTGAAGACCTTAAAAACCATATAAGTCTTTTTGAGATAATTTTTTCTTGAAGTTTGCTGATGCAGGGAAGCAGTGATATAGGGCGATATGAATCTAACCGCTGAGCATCCTTGTTTGGCTTTTTCAGGGGAATAACAGTCGCAGTTTTGAAAGAATGTGGGATAACAGATGTATCAAAGATATTATTGAAAAGTTTTAGAAGGCGTTTTTTGAAGGAGATTGGCATGTTAGAAAGCATGGGGTAAGAAATTTTGTCCTGGCCTGGGGTAGTGCCGGTAAACGACCTAAGGCAACTATCTAATTCATTTAAAAGGAAAGGGGATTCGATTATATTAGATTTGTAGTTAGGGCTAAAAGTTGGAGATTGGTCAAGGGTTGTGCTTTTAGCTAGGCAAAAAGTAGAGGAGAAATTTGAGTCGTTAGAGTTCGAGGACCAGTATCTCGCAAACGTGTCTGCAATGTCTTTTGGCTCCGTAAATGTGGAAGCAGCTGTTTCAATTGAGTGAATAATCGAAGGCTTATAAGTGCCTACTAATTTACGAATATTTTGCCAGATTACTGATGTAGGAGTACTAGGCTTAATTTTCTCAGTGAAATCAGCGAAACTTTGCAGTTTAGCCGCTTTCTTGGCTTTATTAAATAGATAGTTTGCTTTTTTATATGCTATTAAGTCTTCACTAGTGAATGACTTTCTGAAAACTTTCCAAGCGTTTTGTTTAATATCTCGTAACGATTTTTACTCTGACGACCACCACGGTGGAACATAAATGGAAATTATAGTGAATTTGACTTTTAAGTTTATTTCAGCTGCGACAACAGAAAGATTTGTATTAGTATTGATGAGTTTATAAGGAATGCTTTTGTGTATCAGCAAGGCTGTTCCCTGCTTAGCAGATGTGTTATAACTAAAATTATGAAAGTGTCCGTTGTATTGTTTGGGAATAATTTGAGTTGAATTATATTTACAGTGAGTCTCTTGGAGACAAATTACACTGGTCTACAAATTTCAACTTTTTTTCTGCGAATAAGACGGGACCTGGTGTTTCTGAACGGATTTTTCGTGCTGGACACGAATCCGGGGTCAAAAATGTCCCATCACGTCATGTTTTCGAGAAAAAAGGGGTTGAAACCCCTAAAAACAGCGTTTTTGGCCATTTTCGAAAAATTATAGAGCTGAACCCTGACGTGGTACAAATTTTGCATATATCAGAAATTAAAGGCTAAACCGTGCCCTTTCGAATGAGCCCTATGCCGAATTGATCGCGTGCACCCTTAAAGCAGGGGGTGTATTTGTGTTTAGGGGTGCAGGAAAAATTGATCACAGAAAGAATTTAATCTTAAACGATCATAGAAAATTAATAATGCCAAGGTTTTAACTATATTAAAAGTCGCTGATTACGAATCTGCAGTTAGATTTTAAAAATTTAAGATGACGGGTCGAATATGGTGGATATAAAAATTGGACTCCTAGACACAAATACACCCCCTGATCTAAGGGTGCATGCGATTAATTCGGCATAGGGCTCATTCGAAAGGGCACGATTTAGCCTTTAATTTCTGACATATACAAAGTTTGTAGCACGTCAGGGTTCAGCTCTACAATTTTTCAAAAATGGCCAAAAACGCTGTTTTTAGGGGTTTCAACCCCTTTTTTCTCGAAAACGTGACGTGATGGGAAGTTTTGGACCCCAGATTCGTGTTCAGCACGAAAAATCCGTTCGGAAACACCAGGTCCCGTCTTATTCGCAAAACCCTTGTAGACCAGTGTTATTTTTGGGGATTGCTCTTTAATTAATATTTCCAAGCTCGAGTAATTATTGTGATAGCCACGAATATGCAGAATGTTCAGCATCAGTGCAATTCTGAGAGCTTAAGTATTCACTATTACGATACACACAATGTATCATGAATAGTAAATTAGGAGTTATTGGTGGTTGAGTTGGCAGTGAGATTTAATGAGTGGATATTTTGAGTGGTTATTTGATCTTCTCTAAGATAAGAGAAAATTTGCGAAAGAGGATTGAAGGCGGAATTGAGATCAGGAGTGTTTAACAGCGTATTGCTGTTGTCATTGTTGTTATCATTGTTAAGTGAGTGCGAATTGGGTATGTTATTGAGGTCAGTAATTGTGTTTTGGTGTTCGTTGACTTTTGAGTTGTTTGCGGGAACTAGGGAGGAGGGTTTAGAACCAGTTTCTGACATGTGCTGATCAGTAATATTGTTATCAAGGGTATTGTTGATTAGCGAAACGTGCATGTCCGGGGCTGAGGAATCAGCAGCTGCGTTGGAATAAGCGCTGAATTGGGAATAATTAGAAGGGGAGGCGGCAAAGGGCATGGAACCGGATTTACTATTTTGACTATTACTTTTGTCGGAGTTTGATTGAGGATTTGTAGAAAGGGCAGTGGAGTAGGAGGCTTCACGAATAAGCGGATTGTTTTGCTTAAATATGCGACGTGCTTCAAACATACTACACTTGTTCTTGGTTTTAATTTTTAATATTTCTTTTTGCTGTTGGTATATTGGGCAAGAGTTGGCGAAGGAAGGGAGAGGACCAAGACAGTTGGCGCACATGTTGCGGGTGCAGCTAGAAGGTGTGTGAGGAGGGAGATTACAACCTCCGCAAACGGGATTATTGTTGCAGCGCTTGACTGTATGGCCTAATTTTTGGCAGCTTTTACACCGCATAGGGTTAGGAAAATATTCCCGTACCCCAAGTTTGTACCATGCAATGTCGATATATTTCGGAACTGTATAAAGATCAAATGTAAGCAAAATTGAACCAGTGAAGATATCTTTGTTGTTAATTTTCCTCGTGAGTTTGTGTACGGCTACTACACCCTGGGTTTTCAAGTCCTCTAATAATTCCGATTCTGGTGTTTGGATTAAATTTCTATCAAATATAGTTCCTTTAGTGGAGTTAAGGTTTTGATGGAGCGAAACTGACACTTTGCACAAGCCACCGAAATCAGAAGTTTTCATGAATTTCTCAGCTACCTTTTGGTTTTTGGTTAAAACGAGAAGACTACCATCGCGAAGCATATTTACCGATTGTACCTCCGTACTGATCGAGTTCAATGCCTTTTTTTTTTGCAAACACACTGAAATTTGCCAAAGGTTTTTCGTTTTCCGCTGATTGGATGATAATGAACTTGGGGTGTGACTGGTGGATGTTTACGGGTGGTAGATTGGGGAAGTCCAACATTGTTGTATTTCCTGCTTTAGAATCTTTTTTCTTGCGCTTTCATTTGGGCTGGCCAGCGTGTCGTAGTCTTGCAACACGCTAAACCTGTTCCCCACAAGGGGGGGAGGTAGAATCATTGATAATCACTAACCGAATATATTTGTGGATTTATTTGTACGATCAAATGAAACACACGAAATGAAATAAGAGGTTTGTAATTATGCGTTTAGCACTAATTGACTCAAGAATGCTATCAACTGCACGAGCACTTAGGAAACGAGTCCGAACGAAGCGAGTGTTAGTCGATGGCTGTTCTTTGTTCTAGTTTTACCAAATTAGGCACGAGCAACAGTGTAGAGCTAAACTATATCAACTAAAGCGAACCCAAAAACAAGCAAAATATAAAAAAAACGAAAAAACAGGAGGTGCATTGGTGCATGAAGGTATTAGTGAAAATGTATCTTGCAAAGAAAAACAAGAAAAAAACGGATTACATAAAAAGAAATGTCTACAAAAAAAGTTTATATGTAGGCTATCTATACGTGTTTAAAAAGTGTTGGCATAAAAAAAGCTAACCAAGGTGTCAGTTTTGTAAAACAGTAGCGAATATAATATCAATATATATAAAAAAATATTCATACTTAGATTCATGCGGCGAATAAAAAAAGATATTACGTAACATAACTCAAAATCAAATTCAAAAGTTAGAAGGAATAATAGTCTGGAAACTAGCGGTGTTGAAGTGAGTAAGTACTAAAACTAAAACTAAAATGAAGTGCCTAAGAAACTTCGAAATTGCAAGCTTAGGAATTAATACAAAATTGAGAATAAAAAAATTCAACAAATTCAATAAATAATCCTTAAAAATGTATATGAGGAAATCTAAAAAACAGGTAACCTTTGTGTTATTTAGCTTTATTTCTATTGTTGTAAACTATATCAAGATGGTTGCTTTTGGAAACAATTCATAGACGTATACTTTAAGCTTTAAAAAAAATTGGATCAATTTGCTGCATAACTTTTGAATTATAGGTGTTTAAATTACAAAAAAAAAAAAAACGAAAACAAGCTCGGGATGTAACTATGTAATATTGATGCGGCTAAAAGATGCAGCGATTCCTATTCTCAAGTTACATACCTGATGACAGTACGAATGGAAATTATAATAGCGAGGTTTTAGTTTTTTAAACTATAATTTTATTTTATGTAATTTTTAAGAGGGGCACAATTAATCATGTCATAACTTTTGAAGCACACCATATATTGGTTTTAGTGCTTATGGGTACACTTCATATGTTTTTTAAAAAATAACTAAATGGCAAGTAACGAAAAGTGTGTAACTCTACTTTTCACAATTTTCAAAATTTTGGGTTTATCGCGTAGTTTTTGAAGCATTCCATTTTGAAAACTTTTTAAGTATATATTGTATTCTACAAACAATTACTAATAATATGATACCTTAGCAAGAGGTGTGCTTTCAGAATAAACCAACTTTAAAAGATAACAAGTAATTTTTAGCAAAAAAAAAACCGACTTCAACTCTCATATAAAAAAATATATATATATATATCTCGTGATCCACTGATCGGATCTTAACCAGATTAGTATGGGACCACCTCTGAGACACTATGTTCGAAATCGGTTGACGTGGTCCAAAGTTATGCGGTAACATACAAAAAAAAAAAAAAAAAATATTCCGACGAACTGATAACCTCCTCCTTTTTTGGAATTCGTTAAAAAAATACGCGATCCTGAGCGTAAATTTTATTCCAAAAACATCTTAATTGAAGGCATATTTGGAAAATACGTCGAAACGAAAAAAAAAAAAAAAA
>NW_016157466.1:219242-234191 GCF_001687245.7 Rhagoletis zephyria
AAAAAAAAAAAAAAATAATAAATCTTTTTATAACTACTACACCTTTTCGAATCGTATTTCCGAGAAACACAAATGTATTTCCGAAAACTACAAATGATTTTCAGAAAAACTCAATTAATTTTCAGAAAAGGCCAAATGTGTTTCAGAAAAACTCAAATTATATTCAGAAAACTTCAATTGATTTTCAGAAAAGGCCAAATGAATTTCAGAAAACCCCAAATGTATTTCAGAAAACCCCAAATGTATTTCAGAAACACTCAAATGAAATTCAGAAAAGGCCAAATGTATTTCAGAAAAACTCAATTGAAATTCCGAAAAACGCAAACGAAATTCAGAAAAGCGCAAATGTAATTCAGAAATCATTTCCAGAACACTTTTATCTATGGACTTTTTATCATCACTCTTAGAAAACATAATGGCTTATAAATTCATATCCCGATTAACCCCTCACCCACTTTTTGTAATGGAGTAAAACAGGATAACACTTGTAAAAATCATATTTATTTAAACGAAATGTTTCAAATTCCTACAGACATATCCCGCAAGGCCAAAGCATCCAAAAAAAACCGATGAGTGCTGGATAGCACGAGCGCAATCCGCAGTAGTAACGCTTTCTTTCGCTTGGCGAATTATTTCTTCCAAGTATTGCAGTCTCCTTTCTACTACTCCCGGTCCGTCGGTAGAAGGAATGCCCATATGAGTTTTGACATAACTTTTTATTTTTGCCCAAATATTGTCAATCGGATTGAGCATGGGCGAGTATGGACCCAAGTGCAAAAGGGTAGGCGAACCGCTACTGCCAACTACTTGCTCAAGGCTAGTATGACAGGGTGCATTGTCGCACACCAATACCAGATCTGACAATGTGTTACCCATGCTCGTGTATTTTTTTACATAGATGTTTGAATCCATGCCCATTTGTATCTTTAATTCAAAACTGTGCCCTTAATTGTAAGATTATTTATGTAAAGTGTAAGAAAACAGTTTGGAAATCTACAACTGGATTTTTCTGAAATACATTTGTGTTTTTCTGAATGTCAATTGTGTTTTTCTGAAATACATTTGGGGTTTTCTGAAATACACTTTGCCTATTCTGAATTTCATTTGAGTTTTTCTGAAATATATTTGGGGCTTTCTGAAATACATTTGGCGTTTTCTGAAATTCATTTGGCCTTTTCTGAATTTCAATTGAGGTTTTCTGAATATAATTTGAGGTTTTCTGAAACACATTTGGCCTTTTCTGAAAATCAATTGAGGTTTTCTGAATACCATTTGAGGTTTTCTGAAACACATTTGGCATTTTCTGAAAATTAATTGAGTTTTTCTGAAAATCATTTGTAGTTTTCGGAAATACATTTGTGTTTTTCTGAAATACTATTGGAAAAGGTGTAGCCCTGATAACGTTACATATACCTGTAAAATGCTCTTTAGAAGTGTGTAAAAACCCTGATCTACTACTTTTGATGATGCTCCTTCTTGTAGTCAGAATATTTCGAGCGTAGTATCAAAGCAACTTAACTGGAGCCTTCTAAATCCAATGGTGTCCTCAGTTTTACTCGATTGGCTCCATTTTTCGAGATAGCAGTACTTGAAACTTTGCCTACATTTTTACTATTTTATAAAAAAAACTCCCTCAGTTTTCAAGATATTTTACTAAAATTTTGCACATAACCTTTTTTAATATTACCTTAACTATTCCATAAAATCATCGAAATCGGTTTACTATAACATATGGCTCCCATACAACTGATAGATCAGAGACTTTGTTTTGCGCTATAACTGCTCCAATTAAGCAGCTAAAAATTGAGTATAGGTTCAATTTAACTTATAGCACGCATACAATTTATTATTTAGATATGAAGTTAGAGTTATAGCGCAAAAACACATATCTGAGTAATCCGTTGCATTGGAGCTATATGTTAAAGTGAACCTATTTAGATAATTTTAGGGAATAATAGAGGTAATATTAAAAAATATGCAAAATTTTAGTAAAGTGACTTCAAAACTGAGGGAGTTATTTATAAATAGTTAACATTTAATCGGCCGCTGTGGTGTAGTGGTAAGCAATGCGCGCTTCCACTCCGCAGCACCTGGGTTCAAACCCTGGTCAAAGCAACATCGCAAAAATATAGGAAAAAGGTTTTTTACTTAACGGCAGTCGTCCCTCGGCAGGCAATGGCAAACCTCCGAGTGTATTTCTGCTATGAAAAACAGCTTCTCATAAAAATACAATCGCCGTTCGGAGTTGGCGCACATAGGGGTATTTCAACGATTTTTTAGGCGACGAAAAACCAATTTGACAAAATTTTGGAGAAAACTTAAAAAATTAGTCACTTTCGATAGAGAACATTCCAAATAACATTTCCCAGTCCCCCACACTTTACTAACTTGCACAGCGAACGCTCACCGTTGACCGGAAACAGAATATTCTAACCCAGCTTATAAATAAATTATCGCTCTCTAGAAAAATCGTGACGGTTTTAAGTTAATATTTTGATTTCTGCATTATATTCTTACAAAGTAGTGATGGATCCGCATACATAAGGTAATAATGCATTTAAGGGTAAATTTTTTAAAATAATTTTATAAAGCCAAAGTTCAATTTAAATGTAACGAAAATAGCGAGTCAACGAGTATTTTTTTGTTAATTTTTGTGAATATTACAGAATTTATTGTATCCCCGGGAGAGATCGCGTTATTATTCTTTGTCCAATTGAAAGCTTAGAAATTTGGCTAATATAGTGTGAATAGACTGCCCGCAGAAAATGACAGATAAGTGGTATTTCTTAACTTAGAAAATGTATTAAGGAAAAATCTAAAAACGCAACTAGTGTATAGTACTTAACACTACTTTAGATCTATTTTAACACTAAAATTAAACTTTTTATTCAACAAGTTTTATTGAGCTCGAGGCCGCTTTTAATGAAAAACTTATTGTGGAAAAGCAACAATAATTTGAAAAAAAAAATGGTAGAAGTGATAGCTATTTCGGAAAACACCACATTTCGTCATCAAACTTCTTTCAGTAGGATTCGAACCGACGATCCCACTGAGTCAGCCAGTTGCCCACGCACTGCGCTAAGTTAGCCTTGTAAATTATCGTTGCTTTTTCCTCACTTCTTCATTTGCTAAGCCAACACAATCAAGCTCAGCTACTCCGCTACCATTTACACTTGATCATGTGGTTGTTGGTTTTGTTGGTTATTGTTAATAATTCTATTTTTATACTATTTTCAGACAGGGAGTTAATTGAGTCAATAAAGTTTTTAGTTAAGCAATCGGTTTTTGGCTTTCACACACAATCAGCTGCTAGATTTAGGAGAGACTATCACCTGTCACAAAATAATTTTTTGTTATTTATAATAAATTTGTAAATTTGGTAAAATGGAGAACAATTCATGTTTAAGCGAACTTTTTCTGGCGTATACTGCTAATTTACAACTTTTGCAGTCAGTGCAAGCTAATTACGACAGTGCACTAGCTTTATATAACAAAAGAAAAGAGCAAAACTTTATAATTTGGCAACATTTGCGAAGACAGCAATTACTACTTTGCGGATTATTACAGAGGAACGCTACTCAGAGATCCATCTGAAAGTTGGTAAATGAAATTATAACAAATCAGTTACTTTCCTTTTATACATAGATGACACTTTATTTATTATAGAATCGGCTATCTTCTTTCTGGGAGGTTAATTGCAATTGCAACGATGACCACTTCTTTAAGACGCACTTCCGCATGAACCGCACCAGTTTTGACACTCTCTGTGGCTTTCTCAAAAATTTGCACAAAGCTGACACAAACAGGCGCAACGCGATTCCATTGCAAAAACGTATTGCGATCGCTTTATTTACGCTGGGGAATACAGAGTGGTGTCGGAGCTTTTTGGTGTTGGAGTCTCGACTGTGTGCACAATTTTGTGGGAGTTCTGCGAGGAAGTCTGGCAAGCTATGTCAGCGCAATATATAAAAGAGTTACAACCGACTCCGGAAACTTTAAATGACTGTATTGATGGTTTCCACCGCCTAGGCTTTCCACAATGCCTAGGAGCAATTGGTAAGAAAACAGAAACTTCAACTAATTTATATAAAAACAAAAATATATGCATATAGTTACATCTATACATATTCAGATGGGTGTCACATTGAAGTTAAGCCGAATCTATCCGATGCAAGCGATTACCACAACTACAAAGGAAGGTATTCCATTGTTCTACTAGTTATAGTGGATTACAGGTAACACCACTTTCATCTTGTTATTTTATAATAATAAGCATATGGGCAAATCTAAAAAATAGGTGCTTTCAAAAAAAAAATTTAATTTTTAAATTTGTGAGCACACCAATGTTTTATATATCATTTTATTCGTAATCTCTTAATAAATCGTTTAATATAAGTGTAATTCATTTTCATCAAGTGCTTCAAAAGTTAGACGAGGAATAAGCATGAAATAGAAAACAAAAGAATAAGCTGGGTTGAAATTACGCTGTTCAAGTTGTAAAATTTGAGGAAGGATTTTGAAAGTTGAACTCACTTAATTACTGTTTTACCAGATTGGCTCCGGTTTTCGAGATAACGGTACTTGAAAATTTGATAAATAACTCCCTCAGTTTTTAAGTTATTTTACTAAAATTTAATTATTCCTTAAAATTAGCGAAATAGGTTAACATTAACATATAGCTCCAATACAACTGATTACTCTGATATGTTTTTGCGCAATAACTCTAACTTCGTGNAAGTCAGCAGCGCAGAATCCAGCGCTTGCTCGAAGAAATGGTGCTGGGCAGTCAACGACCCAGTCAGCTGTACAACGCCATGCTACGGNTGTTAAATTGAACCTATACTAAATTTTAACCTGTTTAATTGAAGGAGTTAACGCAAAACAACGGCTCTGATCAATCAGTTGTATGGGAGCTATATGTTTTAGTGAACCGATTTCGATGATTTTATGGAACATTTAAGGANCGGTATCCCAGCGTCAAGTTTGTGCTATCTCGGAAACATCGGCGTCAACTGCTCCGTCAACAGAGGTAGCAACTACGTTGGCGAAAATCACAAGCGCCATTCATCAATTGCAAAAAAGGTCCGACGAGGGTACTCGAGGGCGCGGTCATCGTCGCAATCCTCAACGCACCCGTTTNGAGACACATTTTTTGAAGCATTTTACAGGTATATGTAATTTTATAAGTACTAGCAGTTATAGAAAGATTTAGATCGTTTCGACGTATTTTCCAAATGTGCATTCAATTAAGATGTTTTTGAAATAAAAATTATGCTCAAGATCGCAGAATGTTTTATCTTTAAAAGTTGGTTTATTCTGAAAGCACAGCTCTTGCTAAAGTTTCAAATTATTCGTAATTGTTTGAAGTATACAATACATATNACGCCGTGCAGCGAGCAAGCACAACTTATATATAGCGCGAGCATTAACCAACTCTACGTCGCCGACCGATCGTCCGACATCAAATATCTTGTCGACACCGGTGCCGATTTCAGCGTCTTACCAAAAATGCATACATCGAAACCTTTGCAGCCGACGTCCGTGAAGCTCTATGCGGCCAATGGCTCAGAAATAAACACATACGGTATACTTCGCCGCCGTATAAATCTTGGCCAGCGACGGAACTTTGAGTGGAGCTTCATGGTAGCTGACGCAAGTACACCGATAATCAGCAGCGATTTTATCCGCCACTATGATTTAATCATTGATTTGAAAAGAAACAAATTAATAGACAAAACTACGAACCTCGAAGTGCCGTGCACTATTCGCACCGGGTTGAATATGCAGATTAAGGCATTCGATCATAACGATCCGTTCGCGAAGTTGCTGGCGGACTTCAAAGACCTCACAGAGATGACTTCGGATCGCAGACCAGTTAATACTGATGTTCATCACGTCATAGAAACATCTGGTCAACCTGTGAACGCTCATGTACGAAAGCTGGACCTGGAAAAGCTTGCTGCAGCCAAAGCCGAGTTCGAGTATTTGATGCGAATCGGTGTATGTCGTCCATCCAAAAGTAACTGGGCCAGCGCACTCCACATGGTTCGAAAGCCAGACGGTGGCTGGCGACCATGTGGGGACTACCGGGCGCTCAACAAAATAACCGTGCCCCACAGATACCCGATCCCATTCATACACGATTGCACTGCGATACTCGTTGGAAAAACGGTTTTCGGGTAAATTGACCTGCAGCGCGCCTTTCATCAGGTGCCAGTCAGACCCAAAGATGTAAAAAAAACAGCCATAGTGACACCTTTTGGCCTGTTTGAGTTTACGCACATGACATTCGGGCTTAGAAATGCAGCGCAAACTTTTCAGCGCCTAGTACATGAAACGCTACGTGGATTAGACTTCGTCTTTCCATATGTGGACGACACATGCATCGCCTCATCGAGCATTTCAGAACATAACCAACACATTCGTTTGGTATTTGAGCGGCTACGAAAGACGGGCTTGACGATAAATCCGTCGAAATGTGAGTTTGGAAAAACTCATATCAGGTTTTTGGGTCACCTCATCACCAAAGAGGGGATTCGTCCCTTGCCCGAAAAAATAGAAGCCATATTGCGGGTACGAAGGCCAACTATCGCAAAGGAATTGAAGAGTTTCATAGCAACCGTCAACTTCTATAGGAAATTTCTGCCTGATGCTGCGCAGCGTCAAGCGCCTTTGCAGAAACTTATCAACGGCAATACACGCAACGACAGATCTCCTATCGAATGGAACGAAGCAGCGGTTGCCGCGTTTGATGAATGCAAGAAAGACCTGGCTAGTGCCGCTACTTTGGCTTACCCAAAGATTGGTGCTGAATTGCAACTAACCACCGATGCTTCGGACATCGCCGTAGGGGCCGTACTGCATCAGCTGGTTGACAACAAGCCACAGCCCTTAGGCTATTTTTCACGACGTCTCTCTGATACTGAAAAGCGGTACTCCACGTACGACAGGGAGTTGTTGGCCGTTTACTTAGCCGTAAAGCATTTCCAATTCATGATCGAAGCCAACGTTACAACCATTTTTACCGACCACAAGCCGTTAGTCTATGCCTTTAGTCAACGCCCGGAAAAAGGATCACCTCGCCAAATCCGACACTTGGACTACATAAGCCAGTTCACAACTGACATCCGTCACATACCTGGATCTGCAAACCAAACGGCTGATATGCTATCTCGTATCAACACTATAACCGCAATCAACTACCTTGATATGGCCACTGCGCAGCGAACTGATGATGACATTAACGCGCTGATACATGGTAAGAGAAATCATTCGCTCAAATTTAAACATTTCGAGATACCAGGTACTCAAGCCCAACTGCTTTGTGACATCTCCACAAGCAATATCAGGCCGGTAGTTCCGTATGACTTCCGGCATCAAGTTTTACATACACTGCACGATCTCGCACACCCAGGTGCGAACGCGACGCTTAGAATGGTTTCACAACGATTCGTGTGGTTAAGCATGCGAAAGGACTGCAAGGAGTTCGTTCGAGCGTGTGGACGTTGCAGCCGCAGCAAAGTTCACCGACACAACAGGGCACCGTTGGTACGTATGGAGATGCCTAATCAACGATTTGAAGTAGTCCACGTGGACATAATTGGACCATTACCACTATGCCATGGCTTTCGCTATTGCTTAACGTTCCTCGATCGGTTTTCTAGGTGGCCGGAGGCCATTCCTCTTACCGATATTCAGGCCGAAACCGTCTGCCGAGCTTTCTTAAATGAATGGGTGGGTCGCTATGGAGCGCCAAGGAAAATTGTAACTGACCAAGGAGCCCAATTCGAATCAAACGTGTTCACCGAAATGCTCCACATACTAGGAACACAGCGCGAGCGAACGTCGCCATACCATCCACAGGCAAATGGCTTAGTTGAGCGATGGCATCGCACGTTCAAAACCGCGATTCTCGCTACAGGTAAAGATGAATGGGTCGACAACTTAGGTTTAACTTTACTTGGCCTGCGGAATGCTGTAAAAGACGACATCAAGTCTTCGGCATCGGAAATGTTGTTTGGTTCCCCGACACGACTGCCAGGCGAATTTTTCACTTCGAGCAACCGCGTGCGACCTAACTCTGTTTTCGCTGATAAGCTACGCATCCATCTGCAAAATACTTGTACCACATTTTCGTAGTTGTACCATCCCTAATTAAGTACACGAATAAGACATAAGAGAAATGATGAGAAATTGAATAAAAACATTCGTACTTCAGCAGCCAAGAGAGTGACTAGCAAATTTTATTATACCGCTCGACCACATACACATAAGTACTAATTGCACATAAATTTTCAAATCAGTATATGGTGTGCTTCAAAAGTTATGACATAATTAATTTTTCACCTCTTAAAAATTAAATAAAAAATTCACTTGTTTTCATTATTATTTTTTTTATTTAAATACCTATAATTCAAAAGTTATGCAGCAAATTGATCCAAATTTTTTGAGGCTTCAATTATACGTCAGTTAATGATATCCAAAAGCAACCAGCTTGATATAGTTTCCGACAGTGAAAATAAAGCTAAACAACTCCAAGGTTACCTGTTGTTTAGATTTGCCCATATATGATTTATAAATACAGATACCGTTTCTTATATGTGAACATTGGCGCCCCAGGACGATGCAATGATTCACAGATGTACAATGCATCACTAAAGAAGCAAGTACATGGCAGCGTCTGTCACAAACTGGCGCGTCTCAGGGGAGGTATCAATGTCGGACCATATGCACATAGAATTCGACATTGGCCACTTTCCTGAGCATGAACTAGTTTTTAGAAATCCCAGAAAAACGAACTGGGAATTCTTTCGCTTTATCATGGAAGAAGGTGGAAACAGCCATGGTGGTCAAATTACGACTGCGCACGAGCTTGAGACTGAAGCTGAACAGCTTCATTCAGACATTGGAATAGCTTTCAATAGTAGCTGTCCCCAAGGAAAGGTAAAATCCAAACGTGATGTGCCTTGGTGGAGCAAGAAGCTTGAGCAAATGAGATGCCAAGCCAGAAAACTATTCAATAGAGCAAAGAATACGGGTGATTGGAATCCGTACAAACTTGCACTAACTTCTTACAACAAAGAATTGCGGAAATCCAAAAGAGCTAGCTGGCGAAACCACTGCGAGGAAATAAAGAGCCTCCCAGAGGCAGTACGCCTCCAAAAAGCTCTAAATAGGGAACACAAAAATACGATCGGCACTCTAAAGAAACCAGATGGTAGTTATACTCAGCATCCGGGAGAGACTTGCAGACTTCTGCTAGACACTCACTTCCCGGGCTGCAAAGCGGGCTATTATCTACCGGAATTGGGTGTCCCAGCACGCACTTCTGGTAGAGAGCAAAGCCTTGCAACTAAACTTACCACGGTAGAAAGAGTGCAATGGGCGATATCTACCTTCAGCCCATACAAATCACCAGGACCAGATGGGGTCTATCCTTGTCAACTCCAACAAGGTAGTAACTACATAGCCCCAGTCCTCTCCAGACTATACAGAGCGTCGCTCCTACTGGGTCACATTCCCAGTAGATGGACTGAGGCTAAGGTGGTATTTTTACCGAAGGCAGGTAAACCGGAGCAAATGCCTTCATCCTACAGACCAATTAGCCTCAGCTCCTTTCTCCTAAAAGGCATGGAGAAAATCTTGGATCAACATATCAGAGAAGTCAACCTAGCGGAACGACCACTGAATAAGAACCAATTTGCCTATCAACCAGGCAAGTCCACTGAGACTGCCATTCACAGCCTTACATCGAAAATCGAAAAGGCTCTGGAGTCTAAGAACATAGCCCTTTGTGCCTTCATTGACATTTCAGGGGCTTTTGACAACACGTCATACAGGGCAATAAGAGATGCCCTGATATGCAAGGGAGTGAGCCCCATCATAATAAATTGGGTGCTTTCTATGCTAAAAACAAGGAAGATCAGGATGGAGCTGGGAGGCACGAAAGAATCGATTACAGCCACAAGAGGTTGCCCTCAAGGGGGTGTACTCTCTCCTCTTCTGTGGACTATGGTTATAGACGAACTCCTGTTCCTACTGAACGACCATGGCTTTGAAACACAAGGATATGCAGACGATCTGGTAATTTGTGTAACAGGGCTGCATGACGAAACGATCTCCAACCGCATGCAACAAGCCCTGCGCATTACGCAAAGATGGTGTGACACCAAAGGATTATCCATTAATCCTACTAAATCTATTCTGGTTCCGTTTACCCGGAGGAAAAAGTTATCCATGACAGAATTGACTCTGGGCGGCACTAGAATAGGGCTCTCAAATGAAGCAAAATACCTGGGGGTGTGGCTAGATAAGACACTCACCTGGAATGTACATTTGGATGCAACCGTAAACAAGGCAATGAGAGCCTTCTTCGCATGCAAGCGACTTTACGGGAAGACATGGGGACTCTCCCCCAAAATGACTTACTGGTCATTCAACACAGTTGTGAAGCCGATAGTCACCTATGCATCCTTGGCATGGTGGACAAAAGCGACACAAAGAACTGCTAGCGCAAAACTAAGCAAACTACACCGAATGGTGTGCATTGGTATAACAGGGGCTATGCGGACCTGTCCTGCTGATGCACTTAGTGCTCTTGTAGGCATACCGCCCTTCCCAATTCTAATAGAGAGGGAGGCCAGTCTCTCGGCACTGAGAATCCTAAACACTTCCGAGTTAAAAACCGGAAACATGACAGGTCATATGAAGGTCCTTATGAAATTCACAAATGACCCCATAATGCATATGAGGGACTCAGTAGCTCCGATACTAGTAATTTCTAGGAATTTCAAGGTATCTATTGCGGACCGAGCATCCTGGAGCACAGGAAACCCCTACACCAAACCCGGAGCTGAAGTTTGGTACACTGACGGATCAAAACTTGAAGATGGAAAAACTGGAGCTGGTATATTTGGGCCGAATTTTAAAAGATCGATACCAATGGGCAGCTACCCCACCATTTTCCAAGCAGAGATTCATGCGATCGATATCTGTGGCAGAGAATGCCTCAGAAGAGGCACATCCTCTAAAAACATCTGCATTATGTCGGACAGTCAGGCTGCCTTGCTAGCACTGAGGTCCCACATAATAACATCCAAACTAGTGTACGACTGCCTCAACACCCTAAACGGTCTTGGAAGCAAGAACACAGTATTACTGGGCTGGGTGCCGGGGCACGACGGCCATGACGGCAATGAACAGGCGGACCGCCTAGCAAAACACGGAGCTACCACACTATTCCATGGCCCGGAACCCTTCTGCGGGCTCACCAAAGCCCACTTAAGGGAGGTCATAAACAAGTGGGTCGACAAAAAATTCGAAAGGCACTGGAATGAATGTCCGGGGCAAAGACAAGCTAAGCGGTTCATCTGTCCATCACAAGTAGCTTCAAAAAAGCTCATAAATCTAGGCAGGGAGGACCTTCGAACTCTCACTGGGTACTTCACGGGACATTGTTCCTTGCGTTATCACCTCAGTAAAATGAATCTTTCAGACACGAGCGTCTGTCGCTTCTGTGAGATGGACGAAGAAACGCCAGAACACATCCTTTGTGAATGTGTTGCTCTCGCTAGACGCAGACTCGCTCACCTAGGTGGTACAACACTTAATCCATTCGAAAAATGGAACAAAAAGCCCACCGAAGTGCTAGCTTATATTAAAAGCCTTCATATATAGGGTAAAGGGCCACGCACAATAGACCACCCTAGAGGTCGCAGTGCTCAAGGCTCATAATAATAATAATAATAAAGAAGCAAGTGAAGTGAAGTGAAAGTGAAGCAAGAATGGAGGATGAATCACTGACGACCACTCAGAAAGAAATAGGTGGAGTACAAATGTATATATGTTTAATAGGAGATTCTGCGTTCCGATTTTCCACCTCCTTGATGAAGCCTTTTACGCCTTTTCCATGGCCTTGACTGAACCGCAAAAACTTTTTAATTATAAGCTCTCAAAATGTAGGTGAGTGGTTGAGAATGCCTTTGGCCACTTGAAAGGACGATTCTGTCGTGTTGGAAAAGATATAGACAACCGAATTGGGAAGGCACAGATTATTATTAGAGCCTGCTGCGTTCTACATAATTTCTTAAATGAAATAAACGACACCATCAATGATATGTGGATGGAGAGATTGCAGGAGGTGAGCAGAAATCGCGAAAATCCGGAACAAACGGTAGTGATTGGAGACAATGAACCCTCAGCTGAAGAAATACGACAAGGACTATGTAATTATTTCAGTGAGTAATTTTTTTTATTATTTTATCTTTTAATTTACAGTCAAAGACAAAAGTTTCAATACAGAGAAATTTTCGCAATGTAGTCCAAATTTTTAATTTAATTTTTTTTTGCTGACTTCATGAAAATATAGTACATACAACAACAAAAAATACAAACATAAAATTTCTAAAATTTGTGCAAAACAGGAAAATTTAATAAATTTGCAACTTTGTAATCAGATTTTTTAGAAAAATTCTAAGTATGCAGTTTTATAGCCCATTCAATTTTAGTACATATAACGAAGTGCGAGTTTGAAGTTACTAAAAAATCCTTTCGTTTTTTGACATTTTTTCACGCAGTTTCTTCCATACAAAATATGTCGAAAATTTTTTTTTGTATGGGCAAAAAAAATTACACCGTCCACAAAAAAAATGCCAAAAAACAAAGGGAATTTTTAGTAACTTCGAACTCGCACTTCGTTATATGTACTAAAACTGAGTGGGCTATAAAACTGCATACTTAAAATTTTTTTTAAAAATCTGATTACAAAATTGCAAATTTATAAAATATTCCTGAGTTTTGCACAAAGTTTAGACATTATATTTTTAAGTTTTTTGAATGAAAAAACTAAAATATTAATTTTGACCCACATTTGCAAAATTCTCTGTATTTAAGCTTTTGTCTTTGACTGTATTTTTATTTAATCTATCTTAAAATTTTATTTATTTCTATTTAAAAATGTTAATATGCCATTTTTAAGTTCTGTATTGTCAGAAGCTATTTCCTTTAGTGTATCAGCCTTTTCTTGTTTTATCCTCATCCATTGTTTTTCATTTTCTTCATTTGTATGTGACGACTTATTTCAGATTATAGCTCTTCAAATTTGTCAAGCACTTTCTTTTGCAAATTACCCATTCCTCTTTTTCGTTTAGGTTCGATCGCAGAAGCTGAGGTATTTGGCATTGGCGATGATGGCGATGGCAACGGTGGCGACGGTGAGGGCAGCGGTGTGGTCGGCAGTGAAGGTGAGGGCAGCGGTGTAGTCAGCAGTGAGGGAAGAGGTGATGGCAGAGGTGATGACAATGTTGAGGTCAGTGGCGATGGCTGCGATGCAGTGTCGAATTCTGTTTGAAAGAAAACACCAAAAAATTATATAAATAAAACAAGTAATAATCTTTTTCCTAAAATAACTGATATATTTTATATGTAAGTATGTCCATATACAGACTGCAGATTAACATCGCAAATGTTCGAACTTTTAATCCAAATTCATCAGGTGCAACTCTACTGAAATAAAGTGGGTTTAACGATTCCGTAGGGAATCTGACTTCCACCTATGAATCTTCATCCACGTTATACTAAACATTTTCTTTTCCGGGCAAAATATTAACGGTTTTTTTATTAATTACACAGGTTTACAAAAAAAAGTTTCTGCATATGGAACCAAACCTCTATATCCCTATGTTATTCGACGCACTGAATACGAATCTGTCACGTCAGGCCCGAGGTCATCCCAAGGCCAAATTCAGAAGAATTGTGTTGACTTTTCAGATTCGCATTCAGCGCGTCGAATAAACTGGAGATATAGAGGCTTGGTTCAATAGTGTTTCCGTGCTCGTGCGGAGTATTGTTGTATGTTCGCACTTAAACCAGCGCTTAAAGCCACTGTTAGGTCTCAAATTAACGATATCTGCAGGAAATTTATTGCGATTCGCTTTTAAATGGAAGTTTTTATAAAAGCACATTCACATTTTCAATAAAATCCCAATGATATACGTACCGCCGATGCTTTCGAGTGTCAGCTCACTATATATGTTGGCCTTAAAGCCACCGGTATTCTCGCGAACCCTTCCGTAAAGAGGCTATGTTGAGGGAGATCCCCCAGAAGGTCCCATTCCCAATTTCTCTTTCCTATAAACAATTTAATTTTTAGTTTTTGTTTTAATATTACTTTATTTTTTTCTTACCGGTACCGCTGCGTAAAGTTTGCCAACATTACTTGTACGTTCCGGGCGCTGTAGCTATGGCCCAACTTTGCCAGCTCCTTCGCCATCTCCGCGTAGATGTGGCCATTCTTCCGTGCGCTGCGGAGATCAGCAACACGCTCTGCCCACAAGTCGAGAATGGCCACTTCGCCATCGGCAGCCCAAGCCAGCCTCTTCCTTTTCAATTTTTTACCTAATCGAAATAAAACACATATGAGAATATTACTAAATTTGCACATAACCATTTTTATGTATATTCACTCACCATCCAGATTCTCCTGCATTGTAAGCGCTGTGGAATTTTTTTTTGTGTTTTGCTGTTTTAGAATCACAAAAAGAAAATATTTTATTTATGTCAAACAGCCGATTGTCATTCGTCACTGAACACACCAAAACTTCGAAAACGAACTTAGCTAACAGAGTTGCATTGGGGTTTTTACTCGATTAAACATTCAATTAATTACTAATCGTGCAATTAAGAATTGAAATTTTGTATGGCAAATCGATCTTAATTAGTGCATTAANTTGTTGGTTTTTGTTAATAATTCTATTTTTAGAATGTTTAACTTTTAGGTGTGCTCGTCCTTAAGTTATTTGTTTTTGTTATTTTATGGCCCTATAACAATTATATTCAACAATTTTTGTTTAGCTCGAGGCCGTCTTTAATGAAAAACTGATTGTGGAAAAGCAACAATTATTTGAAAAAAACTGGTTGAAGTGATAGCTATTTCGGAAATCACCACATTTC